>NC_139993.1:50653465-50800883 GCF_964263955.1 Coregonus lavaretus | reverse complement strand
GCTACAGGACTGTTTTGTTAGCACAGACTGGAATATGTTCCGGGATTCTTCCGATGGTATTGAGGAGTACACCACATCAGTCACTGGCTTCATCAATAAATGCATCGATGACGTCGTCCTCACAGTGACCGTACGTACCCCAAACAGAAGCCATGGATTACAGGCAACATCCACACTGAGCTAAAGGGTAGAGCTGACGCTTTTAAGGAGCGGGACTCTAACCTGGACGCTTATAAGAAATCCCGCTATGCCCTCTGATGAACCATCTAACAGGCAAAGTGTCAATACAGGACTGAGATTGAATCGTACTACACCGGCTTCGAGGTGCATCAGATGTGGCAGGGCTTGCAAACTATTACAGACTACAAATGGAAGCACAGCGCGAGCTGCCCAGTGACACGAGCCTACCAGACGAGCTAAATCACTTCTATGCTTGCTTCGAGGCAAACAACACTGAAGTATACATGAGAGCATCAGCTGTTCCAGGATGACTGTGTGATCACACTCTCCGTAGCCGATGTGAGTAAGACCTTTAAACAGGTCAACATTCACAAGGCTGCAGGGCCAGACGGATTACCAGGATGTGTACTCCGAGCATGCACTGACCAACTGGCAGGTGTCTTCACTGACTGAGTCTGTAATACCGACATGTTTCAAGCAGATCACCTTAGTCCCTTTGCCCAACAACACTAAGGTAACCTACTCACGTCTGTAGCCATGAAGTGCTTTGAAAGGCTGGTCATGGCTCACATCAAAACCATTATCCCAGAAACACTAGACCCACTCCAATTTGCATACCGCCCCAGCAGATCCACAGATGATGCAATCTCTATTGCAATCCACACTGCCCTTTCCCACCTGAACAAAAGCAACACCTACAGTTGAAGTCGGAAGTTTACATACACTTAGTTTGGAGTCATTAAAACTTGTTTTTCAACCACTCCACAAATTTCTTGTTAACATACTATAGTTTTGGCAAGTCGGTTAGGACATCTACTTTGTGCATGACACAAGTAATTTATCCAACAATTGTTTACAGACAGATTATTTCACTTATAATTCACTGTATCACAATTCCAGTGGGTCAGAAGTTTACATACACTAAGTTGACTGTGCCTTTAAACAGCTTGGAAAATTCCAGAAAATGATGTCATGGCTTTAGAAGCTTCTGATAGGCTAATTGACATAATTTGAGTCAATTAGAGGTGTACCTACATTTACATTTAGCAGACGCTCTTATCCAGAGCGACTTAAAACATTTTTTTTTTTTTTTCTAGAGTATATTTGTAATTTTAATTTAAAATTTTAATTGTTTTCATTTTGGTGCCAAAAGTGCAAATCAATCCCAGAACAGCAGCAAAGGACCTTGTGATGATGCTGGAGGAAACAGGTACAAAAGTATCTATATCCACTGTAAAACAAGTCCTATATCAACATAACCTGAAAGGCCGCTCAGCAAGGAAGAAGCCACTGCTCCAAAACCTACATAAAAAAGCCAGACTACGGTTTGCAGCTGCACATCGGGACAAAGATCGTACTTTTTGGAGAAATGTCCTCTGGTCTGATGAAAATTCTGAGGATATATTGAAGCATCATCTTAAGACATCAGTCAGGAAGTTAAAGCTTGGTCGCAAATGGGGGTCTTCCAAATGGACAATGACATTTACATTTACATCATTTAGCAGACGCTCTTATCCAGAGCGACTTACAAATTGGTTCATTCAACTTATGATAGCCAGTGGCACCTTTTTTTTCCTCTTTTTTTATGGGGGGGGGGGGGGGGGGGGGGATTACTTTATACTATTCCAGGTATTCCTTAAAGAGGTAGGATTTCAAGTGTCTCCGGAAGGTGGTCAGTGACTCCGCTGTCCTGGCGTCATGGGGGAGCTTATTCCACCATTGGGGTGCCAGAGCAGCGAATAGCTTTGACTTGGCTGAGCGGGAACTGTGCTTCCGTAGAGGTAGGGGAGCTAGCAGGCCAGAGGTGGATGAACGTAGTGCCCTCGTTTGGGTGTAGGGTCTGATCAGAGCCTGAAGGTAAGGAGGTGCCGTTCCCCTCACAGCTCCGTAGGCAAGCACCATGGTCTTGTAGTAGATGCAAGCCTCAACTGGAAGCCAGTGGAGTGTGCGGAGGAGCGGGGTGACATGAGAGAACTTGGGAAGGTTGAACACCAGACAGGCTGCAGCGTTCTGAATAAGTTGTAGGGGTTTAATGGCACAGGCAGGGAGCCCAGCCAACAGCGAGTTACAGTAATCCAGACGGGAGATGACAAGTGCCTGGATTAGGACCTGTGCCGCTTTCTATGTAAGGTAGGGTCGTACTCTGCGAATGTTGTAGAGCATAAACCTGCAGGATCGGGTCACCGCTTTGATGTTAGCGGAGAACGACAAGGTGTTGTCCAGGGTCACGCCAAGTTTCTTTGTACTCTGGGAGGAGGACACAATGGAGTTGTCAACCGTGATGGCGAGATCATGGAGCGGGCAGTCCTTCCCCGGGAGGAAGAGCAGCTCCATCTTGCCGAGTTTCAGCTTGAGGTGGTGACCCGACATCCACACTGATATGTCTGCCAGACATGCAGAGATGCGATTCGCCACCTGCTTATCAGAAGGGGGAAAGGAGAAAATTAATTTGTGTGTCGTCTGTGTAGCAATGATAGGAGAGACCATGTGAGGATATGACAGAGCCAAGTGACTTGGTGTATAGAGAGAATAGGAGAGGGCCTAGAACTGAGCCCTGGGGGACACCAGTGGTGAGAGCACGTGGTGCGGAGACAGATTTTCGCCACGCCACCTGGTAGGAGCGACCTGTCAGGTAGGACACATCCAAGAGTGAGCATCGCCGGAGATACCCAACTCGGAGAGGGTGGAGAGGAGGATCTGATGGTTCACAGTATCAAAGGCAGCGAATAGGTCTAGAAGGATAAGAGCAGAGGAGAGAGAGTTAGCTTTAGCAGTGCGGAGAGCCTCTGTGACACAGAGAAGAGCAGTCTCAGTTGAATGACCAGTCTTGAAACCTAACTGGTTTGGATCAAGAAGGTCATTCTGAGAGAGATAGCAGGAGAGTTGGCTAGAGACGGCACGCTCAAAAGTTTTGGAGAGAAAAGAAAGAAGGGATACTGGTCTGTAGTTGTTGACATCGGAGGGATCGAGTGTAGGTTTTTTGAGGAGGGGTGCAACTCTCGCTCTCTTGAAGACGGAAGGGACATGGCCAGCGGTCAAGGATGAGTTGATGAGCGAGGTGAGGTAAGGGAGAAGGTCTCCGGAAATGGTCTGGAGAAGAGAGGAGGGAATAGGGTCAAGCGGGCAGGTTGTTGGGCGGCCGGCCGTCACAAGTCGCAAGATTTCATCTGGAGAGAGAGGGGAGAAAGAAGTCAAAGCATAGGGTAGGGCAGTGTGAGCAGGACCAGTGGTGTCATTTGACTTAATAAATGAGGATCGGATGTCGTCAACCTTCTTTTCAAAATGGTTGACGAAGTCATCCACAGAGAGGGAGGAGGGAGGGGGAGGAGGAGGAGGATTCAGCAGGGAGGAGAAGGTGGCAAAGAGCTTCCTAGGGTTACAGGCAGAGGCTTGAAATTTAGAGTGGTAGAAAGTGGCTTTAGCAGCGAAAACAGAGCAAGAGAATGTAGAGAGGAGTGAGTGAAAAGATGACAGGTCCGCAGGGAGTCTAGTTTTCCTCCATTTCCGCTCGGCTGCCCAGAGCATACTTCCAAAGTTGTGGTAAAATGGCTTAAGGACAACAAAGTCAACGTATTGGAGTGGCCATCACAAAGCCCCGACCTCAATCCTATAGAAATGTTGTGGGCAGAACTGAAAAAGCGTGTGCGAGCAATGAGGCCTACAAACCTGACTCAGTTACACCAGCTCTGTCAGGAGGAATGGGCCAAAATTCACCCAATTTATTGTGGGAAGCTTGTGGAAGGCTACCCGAAACATTTGACCCAAGTTAACCAGTTTAAAGGCAATGCTACCAAATACTTGTTGAGTGTATGTAAACTTCTGACCCACTGGGAATGTGATGAAAGAAATAAAAGCTGAAATAAATAATTCTCTACTATTATTCTGACATTTCACATTCTTAAAATAAAGTGGTGATCCTAACTGACCTAAGACAGGGAATTTTTACTAGGATTAAATGTCAGGAATTGTGAAAAACTGAGTTTAAATGTATTTGGCTAAGGTGTATGTAAATTCCGACTTCAACTGTACGTGAGGATGCTATTCATTGACTACAGCTCAGCGTTCAACACTATATTCTCCTGAGTGGCGCAGCAGTCTAAGGCACTGCATCTCAGTGCTTGAGGCGTCACTACAGACCCCTAGTACGATTCCAGGCTGTATCACAACCGGCCATGATTGGGAGTCCCATAGGGTGGCGCACAGTTGGCCCAGCATCGTCCGGGTTTGGCCGGTGTAGGCCGTCATTGTAAATAAGAATTTGACTTATTTAACTGACTTGCCTAGTTAAATAAAGGTAAAATAAAAAAGCTCATCACTAAGCTAAGGACCCTGGGACTAAACACCTCCCTCTGCAACTAGATCCTGGACTTCCTGACGGGCCGCCCCCAGGTGGTAAGGGTAGGTAACAATACATCTGTCACGCTGATCCTCAACATGGGGGCCCCTCAGGGGTGCGTGCTCAGTCCCCTCCTGTACTCCCTGTTCACCCACGACTGCATGGCCAGACACGACTCCAACACCATCATTAAGTTTGCCGACGACACAACAGTGGTAGGCCTGATCACCGACAACGATAAGACTATAGGGAGGAGGTCAGAGACCTGGCCGTGTGGTGCCAGGATTACACCCTCTCCCTCAACGTGATCAAGACAAAGGAGATGATTGTGGACTACAGGAAAATAATGACCGAGCACGTCCCCATTCTCATCGATGGGGCTGTAGTGGAGCAGGTTGAGAGCTTCAAGTTCCTTGATGTCCACATCACCAACAAACTATCATGGTCCAAACACACCAAGACAGTCGTGAAGAGGGTACGACAAAGCCTACTCCCCCTCAGGAGACTGAAAAGATTTGGTATGGGTCCTCAGATCCTCAAAAAGTTATACAGCTGCACCATCGAGAGCATCCTGACTGGTTGCATCACCGCCTGGTATGGCAACTGCTTGGCCTCCGACCACAAGGCACTACAGAGGGTAGTGTGTATGGCCCAGTACATCACTGGGGCCAATCTTCCTGCCATCCAGGACCTCTATACCAGGCGGTATCAGAGGAAGGCCCTAAAAATGGTCAAAGACTCCAACCACCCTAGTCATAGACTGTTCTCTCTGCTACCGCACGGCAAGCAGTACCAGAGCACCAAGTCTAGCTCCAAAAGGCTTCTTAACAGCTTCTACCCTCAAGCCATAAGACTCTTGAACAGCTAATCAAATGGCTACCCGGACTATTTGCATGGTCCCCCCACCCCCCCACCCCCTCTTTTACGCTGCTGCTACTACTATACCTACATGTACATATTACCTCAATTACCTCAATTACCTCGACTAACCGGTGCCCCGCACATTGACTCTGTACCGGTACCCCCTGTATATAGCCTCGCCAATGTTATTTTTACTGTTATTTTACTGCTTTTATATTTTACTTCTAACACCTATTTTTCTTAAAACTGCATTGTTTGTTAAGGGCTTGTAAGTAAGCATTTCACTGTAAGGTCTACTACACCTGTTGTATTCGGCGCATGTGACATATAACATTTGATTTGATTTGATTTGATACACCGGATCGGTGCAGTGAAATTTGTTTTTTTACAGGGTCAGCCATATACTCTTAGAAAAAAAGGTTCCAAAAGGCTGCTTCGCCTGTCCCCTTTCCACGTAGAACCCTTTTTGGTTCCAGGTAGAATCCTTTGGGTTCCACGTAGAACCCCTCTCTGGAAAGGGATCTACATGGAACCCAAAAGAGTTCTACCTGGATCTAAAAAGGGTTCTCCTATGGGGATAGCCAAAGAACCCTATTAGGTTCTAGATAGCACCTTATTTTCTGAGATTGTAGTAGTACGGCATCACTGGAGCAAATTAGGGTTAAGTGCATTGCTCAAGGGAACATCGACAGATTTTTCACCTTGTCAGCTCAGGTACTCGAACCAGCAACCATTCGGTTCCTGCCCCAACACTCTAACCACTAGGCTACATGCTAGCTGTAACCTGCTGAAGTTAACTTAGGAAAATAACTCCAAAGCATTTCACAATAAGTATTAAGTATTAATAAGTATTAACACGTCACATTGCTTAAAAGCATACTTAAGTATGGCACAGTAACCATTTTATTGTTCTCCACTGCCGATATTATACTGTTTAATCTCCAACTTCTTAATCTTTAGTTTCAGACAAACCTGTACTGCTGCACTCCCACCATTCATTATTTACCAACCTGTAAACAAAAGCCCCAATGACAAATGAGGACATGTTCCTTTTAATTTGTCCTCTGCATGAATAGTCATGACCATAGTGGACTGGTGTGGCGGAGGTATTAAGGATGGGAACCTCCCCTCCCCCCCACACACGCACACACACAAGTAGTGAAGATTCACGGTGAATGGCAGAGTGGACTGGCTCAATACATGAGAGGAGAGGAGAAGAGAGGAGAGGAGAGGAGAGGAGAGGAGAGGAGAGGAGAGGAGAGGAGAGGAGAGGAGAGGAGAGGAGAGGAGAGGAGAGGAGAGGAGAGGAGAGGAGAGGAGAGGAGAGGAGAGGAGAGGAGAGGAGAGGAGAGGAGAGGAGAGGAGAGAACAAAACAAAACAAAACAGAACACTGTCTGGTTCACAGAGCAAATGAAAATGTAGGTCAAGACGAACCCCTGTTGTCAATCAAGAGACAAAAAGAAAGGGGTGAAAGAGAGGTGTAGTGGAAGGGTGGGGGGTTGAGGAAGTTCTACTGTATCTTCTACTGTGTCTTAGTCCATGCCACTCTGTCATTGCTTGTCCATATATGTATATATTCTTAAATTCCATTCCTTACTAGATTTGTGTGTATTGGGTATATGTTGTGAAATTGTTAGATATTACTTGTTAGATATTACTGCACTGTCGGAGCTAGAAGCACAAGCATTTCGCTACACCCGCAATAACATCTGCTAAACATGTGTATGTGACAAATACAAATTTGATTTGATTTGATTTGAGATAGCGAGGGACGGAGGGGGTAAGTTAGAGAGAGAGAAAGAGAGAGAGTTGGAGAAAGAGAGAGGGGAAGGAGGGATGGGTTAAAGGGAGAGAGAAAGCGAGAGGGAGGGAGAGAAAGAGAAAGAGAGAAAGACTCCCTGGTGAGAGGGTGAGAGATCAGACCTGCTGCACATCACAGCATCGCAGCCTGCCCGTCTCCGATGAGAGGGGTACTAAAGAATATTCCATAATAAAGCAGGGTGAGAGGGGGGCTGGGAGGGGGGTGAGAGGGTGACTGGCAGGGGGGTGAGAGGGGGACTTGGAGGGGGGTGACAGGGGGGTGAGGGTTGCATATGTTTAGCAGTTCAGCATTTTTAGCCAATTCAAACTCTTCACCAACTTCCCAAAGTCTTTACTGAAGTCTTGTTGCTGTAAAAGTCTTTACCCCCTTAGTTCTCCCACTCCTGATAACCCTGCTAGCTCACACTGTGCTCCAATGCAGAGGGAACTGCTAAAGGCTTGACACTGAATAATGGATTGTTAATGCTTCAGGCTACCTGTATTTACCCCTAAGTGCAGAAAACACTCTGTTGATTGTGGGAAAGCAATTTTCCTGAAAGCGGGAGAGAGAGAGGGAGAAAGCAGGCACAAAAGAGCGATTGAACGAGAAAGGAAAGATCTTTAAGCTACAGGAAAAGTACAGGCAATTTCTAGAGGATGACAATTTTCCTTCCCTGCCTCTGAAAGGAGGGCTTTATAATTGTGCTGAGGCAGCGCTGTCGTGACTGGGATGGGGTAGAGTTGGGTTGGGGAGGGGGAGGGGGGGGGGGAGTACTACTTAAGTAGTTTTTTGGGGTATCTGTACTTTACTATTTATATTTTTGACAACTTCTACTTTTACTTCACTACATTCCTAAAGAAAATAATGTACTTTTTACTCCATACATTTCTTGACTCCCAAAAATACTCGTTACACTTTGAATGCTTAGCAGGACAGGACAATTGTCTAATTCATGCACTTATCAAGAGAACATCTTTGGTCATCCCTACCGCCTCTGATCTGGTGGACTCACTAAACACATGCTTAGTTTGTAAATTATTGTGATGGAGTGTGCCCATGGCTATCCGTACATTTAAAAAACAAGAAAATGGTCCCGTCTGGTTTGCTTAATATAAGGAATTAGACATTATTTATACTTTTACTTTTGATACTTAAGTATATTTAAAACAAAATACTTTTAGACTTTTACTCAAGTAGTATTTTACTGGGTGACTTTCACTTTTACTTGAGTCATTTTCTATTAAGGTATCTTTACTTTTACTCAAGTATGACAATTGGGTACTTTTTCCACCACTGACTGCATCTCACAAATGTTGTTTTGCCCAGTAAGTATTATTAAGTCACATAGCTTAAAAGCATACTTAAATATGGCAAAGTAAGCATTTTATTGTTCTTCACTGCTGGTATTATATAATATCCAACTTCTTAGTCTTTAGTTTCAGACAAACCTGTACTGCTGCACTCCTACCATTCATTATTTACCAACCTGTAAACAAAAGCCCCAATGACAAATGATGTTCCTTTTAATTTGTCTGTCTGCTGGTCTCCATGTTGCTTCCAAAGGCAGATGTAGAAATGGATTGCTCTTTATGGAAGTGTGTGTGTTAGGGAAGGGGGGACAGGGGTTCTAAAAAGAACCGTGCAGCAAAAATGTGGAGGGTGTGTGTGCGGTACCAGATTGTGGCTTGGTTCCGTGTTGTACACTGCCTCTACCCTGCTCGTCTCGCACTGCCTCTGCTTCTATCTGGCCGTGTGATAAAGCTGCTAACAGGCTTTATCAGGGAGCTGAGGGGAAATATGCTCCTGCCAGATTAGGCCCCAGACTCTGCCAAGGTTATAAACAGCCTGTTATCCCAGGCCCAAACACAGTAATCCATGCTCTATCAGCAGCCAAACATATGGGCCCCACAGAGCACAGATAGCCCTCTGATGGACACACACACACACACACACACACACACAGCACAGCACAGCACAGGTAGCCTCTGACGGACACTTCCCTTTAATTGCAAGGAGAGCCACCAGAGCAGAGCATCCTGGGTAAAAAATTTAAAACACCCCACAAAGAAGAGAGGAAGTTCAACCCTGGTTCAAACCAGCCCAGCTGCACAACACTCAGAGAGACCTACCTTGACCTCTCTGCTGTAGTGCACATGCTCTTCCTAGATATCATGACTGAGCAGAACAGGACCACTTCAATGTTACAACTCCTCCCGGCACCAATTATAGTACCATGGGTTATTGGGTTTTTGTCTGCATTGGGTATTTTCTTTTCATCCGGTGTCAGTTTCATGTGTTTGTTTTATTACCTGCATGGTGAATTAGATGAGGAGGACACTATGAGTATGAATGGATTACGTTAGGCTGGTGATGATGTGATGGGATATGTTTGGCTGTAAGCAGACAGATGGCTCATACTCAGATGCTTCACCTCTCAGAAACGACAGCTAGGATTCTCTCTCAGACACTCTCTCTCTGTCTCACTAATCACTACCAAGCTGTAATATCCACAGAGCCAGGCTAGGTAAACAACAGTAACTCAGACACACTCTCAAAACCAAGACAACTCTGGGATTCTCAGACAGAAGCACTACATGTATTTCTGAAGTGAGAGGAGGTAGACAGGTAGAGAGGTACAGGGATCACAGAAGGTGAACAGGTTCATATCTTGCAGCATGAACAATGTCTGCTAGCATAGCAGGTGAGTTGACAACACTCCCAATGCTGAACTTAGCAAAGAGGTACACAACTATGTTCTCAAGATGTACAGTATTAATTCATGTAAGGTCTGCAATATATCAAATATCTGTGAAATTATTTGGAGAAAATGAATCTGTAATTCATATATGGGAGATGCTTCAGTGAACAAACACACATACTGCATCTAGTTGAAAACCTATTTCGACCCTGTGAAAACACTGTGGAGATTTGCCTTTAAAAAAAACGTGATCAAAGATGCCTTTGACAGAACCGGAGGTGAGTGTGGCTGCAGTTGCTGCTGCCCTGCACTAGATTCATGGGCTGGCTCTGGGCTTCAATAGGATCCTGTAAAAAATAGCATCTCCCCAAAGATGAATGACCATGGGGGAAACAACTCACTGCTTTACCTGAGGACAGTACATGAGACACTAGACTAGAGGTCAACCACACACACATTTAATACACTTTGACAGTGAGACAGTCAAGTTTAAACATGATCATTCTGGTTTCTAAAATGGTAAAATAATGATCCTATGTTACGTATCATATTCCACATAAGTAGCGTGTGTAGAGAGATGTGTGGTTGTATTTCAACATACTCTCCTGACTATATTTGCATTCTGCAGGTTTTTGCTAACCCTCAGAAAGCTATCAAGGTATCATCTAAAATTCACACAAATCCAAGACGAGCTAGGCAGTAGAAAGGGACTTTTACGTTAATGAGTCCTGAGGTAAATCTGATGTAGATGTATGCCCTCTCCCACTCTGGTCTGTCCCCTTAAATAAGAAGCAGGCTGCTCCCCCCCCCACCCCCTTCTCTCTCTCTCTCTCTCTCTCTCTCTCTCTCTCTCTCTCTCTCTCTCTCTCTCTCTCTCTCTCTCTCTCTCTCTCTCTCGCTCTCTCTTTCTGTCAGCATAGCTGTGATCTGAATATCTCTGCCTTCATAAAATATTTAGACCTTATTGACTTCCTCCTCATTTCCCCGCAGAGTAGAGCAGAGTAGACCAGAGTAGACCAGAGTAGACCAGAGTAGAGCAGAGTAGACCAGAGTAGAGCAGAGCAGAGTAGAGCAGAGTAGACCAGAGTAGAGTAGAGTAGCTCTCGATCGTGGCTGAGGAAGGATGCACACCTGCCTCCGGAACACACAGCTGTCTTAGCAAAGGGCTTCTATACCTGCTCCAGTCCTCACAGCTACCAACACTATATGTGCTGAATAACTATGACTATGGTATGTATCATCAGAGCCACCAAAAGATGAAATGCAGTAGATTTGACTTAAACAATGTTGAATACATACAGTGGGGGAAAAAAGTATTTAGTCAGCCACCAATTGTGCAAGTTCTCCCACTTAAAAAGATGAGAGAGGCCTGTAATTTTCATCATAGGTACACGTCAACTATGACAGACAAAATGAGAAAGAAAAATCCAGAAAATCACATTGTAAGATTTTTAATGAATTTATTGGCAAATTATGGTGGAAAATAAGTATTTGGTCAATAACAAAAGTTTCTCAATACTTTGTTATATACCCTTTGTTGGCAATGACACAGGTCAAACGTTTTCTGTAAGTATTAACAAGGTTTTCACACACTGTTGCTGGTATTTTGGCCCATTCCTCCATGCAGATCTCCTCTAGAGCAGTGATGTTTTGGGGCTGTCGCTGGGCAACACGGACTTTCAACTCCCTCCAAAGATTTTCTATGGGGTTGAGATCTGGAGACTGGCTAGGCCACTCCAGGACCTTGAAATGCTTCTTACAAAGGCACTCCTTCGTTGCCCGGGCAGTGTGTTTGGGATCATTGTCATGCTGAAAGACCCAGCCACGTTTCATCTTCAATGCCCTTGCTGATGGAAGGAGGTTTTCACTCAAAATCTCACGATACATGGCCCCATTCATTCTTTCCTTTACACGGATCAGTCGTCCTGGTCCCTTTGCAGAAAAACAGCCCCAAAGCATGATGTTTCCACCCCCATGCTTCACAGTAGGTATGGTGTTCTTTGGATGCAACTCAGCATTCTTTGTCCTCCAAACACGACGAGTTGAGTTTTTACCAAAAAGTTCTATTTTGGTTTCATCTGACCATATGACATTCTCCCAATCCTCTTCTGGATCATCCAAATGCACTCTAGCAAACTTCAGACGGGCCTGGACATGTACTGGCTTAAGCAGGGGGACACGTCTGGCACTGCAGGATTTGAGTCCCTGGTGGCGTAGTGTGTTACTGATGGTAGGCTTTGTTACTTTGGTCCCAGCTCTCTGCAGGTCCTTCACTAGGTCCCCCCGTGTGGTTCTGGGATTTTTGCTCACCGTTCTTGTGATCATTTTGACCCCACGGGGTGAGATCTTGCGTGGAGCCCCAGATCGAGGGAGATTATCAGTGGTCTTGTATGTCTTCCATTTACTAATAATTGCTCCCACAGTTGATTTTTTTTCAAACCAAGCTGCTTACCTATTGCAGATTCAGTCTTCCCAGCCTGGTGCAGGTCTACAATTTTGTTTCTGGTGTCCTTTGACAGCTCTTTGGTCTTGGCCATAGTGGAGTTTGGAGTGTGACTGTTTGAGGTTGTGGACAGGTGTCTTTTATACTGATAACAAGTTCAAACAGGTGCCATTAATACAGGTAACGAGTGGAGGACAGAGGAGCCTCTTAAAGAAGAAGTTACAGGTCTGTGAGAGACAGAAATCTTGCTTGTTTGTAGGTGACCAAATACTTAGTTTCTCTCATCTTTTTAAGTGGGAGAACTTGCACAATTGGTGGCTGACTAAATACTTTTTTTCCCCACTGTATTAAATGTTCCATTATAGTAAATGACACAGGAAGTTTTAAAAACTGAAGAGGCTGACCAATTATAAAATAGTTACAATCAGACATCTTGATATTCACCATTAGTTTATTATCGAGGCATTGTTGTGTTATTGGAGATTTACTAGAGGATATCAATCAGCTGTTTGCCACTTAGAGGGGTCGATCAGGAGATTATTGGCATTGTAAAATACCAAGCAAAATCTGTGGTGCTAAATATTGATACTGTATATCATGTTTCAGCAGCTGTCTGAGAAATACTATTTATAGTTACAGCCTGTAGTTCTGAATGAATTACTCATTGGAACATTAGATAGAAACACATACTGGGGCTTCATCCCAAATGGCACCCTATTCCCTATTTAGTGCACTACCCTATGGGCCCTGGTCAAAAGTAATGCACTATGTAGGGAATAGGCTACCATCACCATGCAGTCTACACATACTGGGCACAAAACCTAATAAATGCCTCATTTTCTATACTTCCTCCAGAAGTCTTGTCCAATAAAGTTTTAAATGTCACAGAGGGGTTGTAACATAGACAGTATAAACCTGCGCCTGGAAAACCATACTACGCACTGTCAAATGTCCCTTCTCCTTTTACACAATAAAGTTTTATATCTTTGAATCAACTATAAAATGGTTTGAAAATGGTCGACTGGGGAATAATTGAGGTTGTTTTACTGTTATGGTTATAGGTCCCAGGAGACTATCTCCATGCTCCGATCTGGCTCAGTCAGTCACCTTCAGAGAAACCACAAAGTTGTAGACTAGTTGTTGTACTTATCTAAATATGATGCCTTATTATCTATGATATCTATTTATTCATCTTAATCTACAATGAAATATAGACTTTGGGCACATGGCACATACAGTATATTGTAGTTTTCAATGTTGATCATTATTACAGGCATTATTACAGTCAAGGAAAGTCTGTTTTAATATGAAAAAAAATATGGGGAAAAAATGAACAAATCATGACAGAAATGTTTAATTGAATGGTCTGCCATGGTTATCCTTGATCCTAAAAAGCATCACTATCTCTCTGCCCAGGACTTCCATGTTGCAACACTCTAGTGGAACAAACAAAAGCAGACCAGCCTCTCTAAGGCGCTGCATTTCACACTTGGGTAGAGGCAGAGGACGGCCTTTTAATGACACACAGTCCCCCCAGTCACCTACTGTAGAATGAGGCGCAGCGTTGGAAATAGACCGGAAACACTGACAGCCTCCACACTGCCTCTTTTGCCTGCCAGCCTGTCTGCCTGTCTGTCTGTCTGTCTGTCTGCCAGCCTGCCTCTTTGTATGCCAGCCTGCCCCTCAAAAAGGCATAACAGATATGCATGGTAAGTTCTGATGAGCGCAAAGAGGACAGTGGGCCGTGTTTGGCTTTGTTGGCCTGGAACAGATGACATCTATTAGACGCGGTAACCTCCCTAAAATGCTTTCACAACGAGAGATGTTTTGGATTGATAGACTAAATACCATGCATCCTTGAGGTCTAAATTATGACCTTTTTTGGTAGATTTTATGGCTGCATTGTATTTTGAATGCTTAATATATATATATATATATATATATATATATATATATATATATATATATATATATACAGTAAAAAGTTTGGACACACCTACTCATTCAAGGGTTTTTCTTTATTTTTACTATTTTCTACATTGTAGAATAATAGTGAAGACATCAAAACTATGAAATAACACATATTGAATCATATAGTAACCCAAAAAGTGTTCAACAAATCAACATATATTTTTGATTTTAGATTATTCAAAGTAGCCAACCTTTACCTTGATGACAGCTTTGCCCACTCTTGGCATTCTCTCAACCAGCTTCATGAGGAATGCTTTTCCAACAGTCTTGAAGGAGTTCCCACATATGCTGAGCACTTGTTGGCTGCTTTTCCTTCACTCTGCGGTCCAACTCATACCAAACCATCTCAATTGGGTTGAGGTCGGGTGATTGTGGAGGCCAGGTCATCTGATGCAGCACTCCATCACTCTGCTTCTTGGTAAACTAGCTCTTACAGAGCCTGGAGGTGTGTTTTGGGTCATTGTCCTGTTGAAAAACAAATGATAGTCCCACTAAGCGTAAACCAGATGGGATGGCGTATCGCTGGTAGCCATGCTGGTTAAGTGTGCCTTGAATTCTAAATAAATCACAGACCTTTAGTAGTCGTTTCTTTGCAGCAATTTGACCATGAAGGCCTGATTCATGCTGTCTCCTCTGAACAGTTGATGTTTAGATGTGTCTGTTACTTGAACTCTGTGAAGCATTTATTTGGGCTGCAATTTCTGAGGCTGGTAACTCTAATGAATTTATCCTCTGCAGCAGAGGTAACTCTGGGTCTTCCTTTCCTGTGGCGGTCCTCATGAGAGCCAGTTTCATCATAGCGCTTGATGGTTTTTGCGACTGCACTTGAAGAAACTTTAAAAGTTCTTGAAATGTTCCGTATTGATTGACCTTCATGTCTTAAAGTAATGATGGACTGTCATTCCTCTTTGCTTATTTGAGCTGTTCTTGCCATAATATGGACTTAGTCTTTTACCAAATAGGGCTATCTTCTGTATACCACCCCTTCCTTGTCACAACACAACTGATTGGCTCAAACGCATTAAGAAGGAAAGAAATTCCACAAATTAACTTTTAACACCTGTTAATTTAAATGCATTCCAGGTGACTACCTCATGAAGCTGGTTGAGAGAATGCCAAGAGTGTGCAAAGCTGTCATCAAGGCGAAGGGTGGCTACTTTGAAGAATCTCAAATATAAAATATATTTTGATTTGTTTAACACTTTTTGGGTTACTACATGCTTCCATATGTGCTATTTCATAGTTTTGATGTCTTCACTATTATTCTACAATGTAGAAATAGTGCAAATAAAATAAACCCTGGAATGAGTAGGTGTGTCCAAACCTTTGACTGGTACTGTATGTATATTTTCCTTCATTCAATTACAATCTTTCTATCCAGATGTCTATTTTCTATACCCCCAAGCATCTATTTTTGTAGGCTTTACTGTGCAGTAGGAAGTAACTAAATGCACCAAACATTTCTAAAATGCCCTATATGTCATCATGATACCTAAATGCTATTTATCAAATGTATTCTGCTGATCTGTGTATTTGTATATGCATTTGTATGTATATTGTAATAATTGTTGGTTCACTAATGTTTTTCTTACCACTATGTACTGCCCTCCCACAGGTGTGAGCAATTGTAATTATCATTTAGGCACCAGTTTATAAAAAACAATGGCTTTGGCACATCTCTTGATGCTCTGATGAAGCCATAACTGCCGAAACACGTTAGCCTGTCTGGCTGAAAATAAAAAGGTGAAATGAGGTGACGTTTTATTGGCCTTTTTTTAAAAGAACTTTTTGGAGTGCCGCCGTTTCCCATTGTTTCTTGAACTTGGGATATGTATTTTCTTCAATCCCCTGCCTTTTTTGCACAGGGTTGCAGTGACAAAGGAAGCAAGAGGAAGGATGGTCGGGCACCGCTGGGGTTAAGTCCCCAGTATCTAATGAGCTCCTCTGTTCCAGTATGTTGCATAAGCCCATTACCTCCCGGCACATTACCTCATTCGTTTCTTATATGTGGATGGCTCCACCTCTCCCAGGAGTATGGTGGCATGGAAGCTTCAAGACACAGCTCACGGTACACACACACACACAAACATGTACACCGAAACACACACACACACACACATACACGGAGGTAGGCACACACACACCTCAAATGTGCTGAATACAATAGGTGTAGACATTACAGTTAAATGCTTACTTACAAGCCCATAACCAACAATGCAGTTTAAGAAAAAAAAAAAAAGAAGCAAATAATTAAAGAGCAACAGCTAAATAAAATAACAGTAGGGAGGTTATATACAGGGGGTACCGTTACAGAGTCAATGTGCGGGGGCACCGGTTAGTCGAGGTAATTGAGGTAATATGTACATGTGGGTAGAGTTAAAGTGACTATGCATAAATAATAAACAGAGTAGCAGCAGCATAAAAGAGGGGATTGGGGTGGGGTGGAGTAGGGTGGGGGGCAATGCAAATAGTCCGGGTAGCCATGATTAGCTGTTCAGGAGCCTTATGGCTTGGGGGTAGAAGCTGTTAAGAAGCCTTTTGGACCTAGACTTGGTGCTCCGGTACCGCTTGCCGTGCGGTAGCAGAGAGAACAGTCTATGACTAGGGTGGCTGGAGTCTTTGATAATTTAAGAGGTCCTGGATGGCAGGAAGCTTGGCCCCAGTGATGTACTGGGCCGTACGCACTACCCTCTGTAGTGCCTTGCGGTTGGAGGCCGAGCAGTTGCCATACCAGGCGGTGATGCAACCAGTCAGGATGCTCTCGATGGTGCAGCTGCATAACTTTTTGAGGATCTGAGGACCCATGCCAAATCTTTTCAGTCTCCTGAGGGGGAATAGGCTTTGTTGTGACCTCTTCACGACTGTCTTGGTGTGTTTGGACCATGATAGTTTGTTGGTGATGTGGACACCAAGGAACTTGAAGCTCTCAACCTGTTCCACTACAGCCCGTCGATGAGAATGGGGGCGTGCTCAGTCCTCTTTTTTTCCCTGTAGTCCACAATCATCTCCTTTGTCTTGAGCATGTTGAGGGAGAGGTTGTTATCCTGGCACCACACGGCCAGGTCTCTGACCTCCTCCCTATAGGCTGTCTCATCATTGTTGGTGATCAGGCTTACCACTGTTGTGTCGTCTGCAAACATAATGATGGTGTTGGAGTCGTGCCTGGCCATGCAGTCATGGGTGAACAGGGAGAACAGGAGGGGACTGAGTACGTACCCCTGAGGGGCCCCCGTGTTGAGGATCAGTGTGGCAGATGTGTTGTTACCTACCCTTACCACCTGGGGGTGGCCCGTCAGGAAGTCCAGGATCCAGTTGGTCCTCCCCGCTTGGTTGTTCTATGCATCACAGTTAACACTCCGACAGTAAGAGTCTATAATGTTTCTATTCCACAAAGCCATTGAGTCGACCCTGAGATATCAGGCGAAGATGGAGCGAAATAAATAAAAACACCACCATGGCTGCTGCCCGGAGATATACTGTATAATTCAGAGAGAAGCAGAGAGAGCAAGGGGGGGGGGCGAGAGAGAGAGAGGGTGGAGAGAGAGAGGGTGGGGGTGACAGAGAGAGAGAGAGGGGGGGGGATGGGGGGTTGTGGGGTTGGGGGTGACAGAAAGAGAGAGAGGGGGTGGGGGGTGAGAGAGAGAGAAAGAGAGAGAGAGAGGGGGGAGTAACAGAGAGAGAGAGAGAGGGGGTGGGGGGGTGACAGAGAGAGCGAGAGAGAGAGAGAGAGAGAGAGAGAGAGAGAGAGAGAGAGACAGAGAGAGACAGAGAGACAGAGAGAGAGAGAGAGTTGAGACTCTGCATGCAGAATTCTGCAAAAATATCCTCAGTGTACAACAAAAAACACCAAATAATGCATGCATAGCAGAATTAGGCTGATACCCGCTAATTATCAAAATCCAGAAAAGAGCCGTTAAATTCTTTAACCACTCAAAAGGAAGCGATTCCCAAACCTTCCATAACAAAGCCATCACCTACAGAGAGACGAACTTGGAGAAGAGTCCCCTAAGTAAGCTGGTCCTGGGGCTCTGTTCACAAACACAAACAGACCCCACAGAGCCCCAGGACAACAACAACAACAACACAATTAGACCCAACCAAATCATGAGAAAACAAAAAGAGAATTACTTGACACATTGGAAAGAATTAACAAAAGAACAGAGAGTGCTATTTGGCCCTAAACAGTGAGTACACAGTAGCAGAATACCTGACCACTGTGACTGACCCAAACTTAAGGAAAGCTTTGACTATGTACAGACTCAGTAAGCATAGCCTTGCTATTGAGAAAGGCCGCCCTAGACAGACCTGGCTCTCAAGAGAAGACACCCTGCCCACAAAATGAGGTGGAAACTGAGCTGCACTTCCTAACCTCCTGCCAAATGTATGACCATATTAGAGACAGATATTTCCCTCGGATTACAGAGATCCACAAAGAATTCGAAAACAAACCCAATTTTAATAAACTCTACTGGGTGAAAAACCACAGTGTGCCATCACAGCAGCAAGATTTGTGACCTGTTGCCACAAGAAAAGGGCAACCATTGAAGAACAAACACCATTGTAAATACAACCCATATTTATGTTTATTTATTTTCCCATTTGTACTTTAACTATTTGCACATTGTTACAACACTGTCTTTATTCTTTATTCTTGTGGAACTTCTGAGTGTAATGTTTACTGTTATTATTTATTGTTTATTTCACTTTTGTTTACTATCTACTTCACTTGCTTTGGTAATGTTAACACACGTTTCCCATGGCAATACATCCCTTAAAAACGACGACAGAGAGAGAGGAAAAAGAGTGAAGCCTCTCCTTTTGTGCAAAGAATTCCCTCAGAAATTCCTTCATCCATTTTAGCATGCAGCCCCTGACTGTCAGTGCCCCATGTGGCTGATGTTCACGCATTCTTGAGGATCTCACAAGCAGAGTCCTACTGCAACAACAATACTTTCAGTAAAGAGAATAGCCATTCTCATAAAACTAGTCAAGACAGACTAACAACGAGGCAAGACAGATTAAGAACACTGGACTCACACAGTATATAGAATCTCTTTCCACCAGAATTCCAGAACTCTGAATCAGAATCTAGAACATATTATTTTTGATGACAGCCATGTGGACACTGTATGACAATCAAAGACGTATGTTTCTTTCAAACAACAAAATCACTTCAGAGTTCTGTGTTGATTGATTGTGGATGAAGCTGAATAAATGTAACTGTGTGTGTGTATCAATTATCCACTGCTAATCCATCTGTATGTCTTCTGTCTGAACAAGGGAATATTATTCATGTCTATTGGAATGAGGGAATGACTGCCACTTTCACTGAACTGAACAATTGTTTCCTATACGCGTCTCCAAACATCAACATATACTGTATGTTAGCTTTTACTTACAGAAGGATCTATTCAATTTTATTGACAGCATTGAAGGAAAATTCATTTAAATTTGGCGTTTGAACACTTCAGTTTGTCACTGTAAATCACTGAAGCACAAGTCAAGAGACAACAATGGGCCTATTATTCAAGCTAATAGCTGCTCAGTCGTTCCTGACTCCAGTTCAGTGTATGTCCCAAATGGTACCCTATTCCCTATATAGTGCACTACTTTTGACCAGAGCCCTATGGGCTAACCTTGAGCACAGGTCAAAACTAGTGCACTATGTACGGAATAGGGTGCCATTTGGGAGGCAGACACAGTGTGACGGCTGTGACTCTGAATAAACTGCTCAATATGGGACGTGTGTTTACATGGATATCAGTATTTAATTGCAGTTTTGAGACAGCATCAATTCAGACAGACAATGGATGGAGTTTATAGTAATGTTGCCTAGAGCCAGAAGAGTTTTTCTGCCAGTTTCCTTATGTATTTTAATGAAAAAGTAAACGATCACATCAAATCAAACCGTGGGGGATTCTTCCCCCGAAGGCTCTAACACACCCAAGATATACTGTAACTGAATCCTCCTCATATTACAAATATGACCGGAATAATGTGGAATCCTGTCTCATGATTTGTTTGTTTATTGTTAATTTCTCTAATTTCTCTCACTCCCATAGGCTGTTTCCCAAATGGCACCCTATTCCCTATATAGTGAACTACTTATGACCAGAGCCTATGGGGCTCAGGTCAAAAGTAGTGCACTCAAGAGGGAATAGGGTGCCATTTGGGACGCAGTCCATAGACTGAGGTACTGAGGATACAAAAACGTCTGTTAGTGTTAGTGCTTGTCAGAGCCAACTCAATAACAAACGTTTCAATCACGACCATTTGGACTTCATTAGGGTTAAAACCACAGTCCTCACACATCAATCACAGAAAACATCATGACCAAATGTGTCCCTGGTATAATTGTTTGCATACAGACCTTTTTTCTCTGACATCCAGTGACAGTGCATGCAGTGATGGAAAACTGTAACACATCCCACAATACATCATTCTGTTTGAAGAGGGAAACGTCTGAAATATGGAATCCATATGAATGTTTCACAACCCGTTCCAAGTTTCCAACAAAAATGTGATCTCCTAATACACAGAAACAGGGAATGGAAAATTGTCACCATCTCTCTCTTTCTCTTTTCTCTCAGGGTCTGGGGAGAGGGGGATATGACTGATGCTTGGCTGGAGCTACTGTCCTATGCATGTGTCTCCTTTCTCCTCTGTCTGTTCCAGGGATGAGTTAAAACAGAGCGTCAGAACCCAGGCTTTCTTGAATAATTGAGGGAGTGACTGCAGCATAGAGCAGAACAGGGTACTCTGCTTAGACCCTGCTGATGTGATGTGGAAGGAACCTTTAAAAGATGTATGGATGTTTCCCTGGGGGGACGTGTAGAGGGCTGCACAAAGCTCAGCGCTCTGCTCTGTACACTTGAAGATTATGTGTGGCTCCTCTAAAGGAAGATGACCTGAAAAAGGCTCTAAGGATCATTATTTACCACAGAGACGGGTTGAGTTATTTACCACAGAGACGGGTTGAGTTATTTACCACGGAGCCGGGTTGAGTTATTTACCACAGAGACGAGTTGAGTTATTTACCACAGAGACGGGTTGAGTTATTTACCACAGAGACGGGTTGAGTTATTTACCACAGAGACGAGTTGAGTTATTTACCACAGAGACGGGTTGAGTTATTTACCACAGAGACGGGTTGAGTTATTTACTACAGAGACAGGTTGAGTTGGACATGATCATGTTCATATAAAGATAGTAAATGTTACTGTCCCATAATCAATTACATTTACTTTTAATGCAAATCATTTGGCTGCATGACGCTCCTATTCAGAGTGTCTTCCAAGACCGCCACAGCCTTGTGTAATGTACTGAGTGCAGGCCAGGCAAGGGAAAGAGCATAGCTAGGTAAACAAGAACATATAAAGATACAGATTCACATTTACTATGAATGTGTCCGGAAACTTTACGGGAAAACAAAGTCAGACACTTCCTTTGCAGTTAACTATCCTTCCAGCCGCCCGCTAGTTTCACTTGATCTTGGTTGCAAGGCTGTGCCTTTAAAATGTAATCTCTGACTCAGATGTATCGGTTTCTCTTCACCCCACCATTAAGGCCTGGGCCTAAATGATTGATCCCCCGCCTTCATCAGCATAGCAGTCACGTCTGAGCGGAGGGAGTAGAGGGAGCACTAAGGATCCCCCCCCAACACACACACACACACACACACACACACACACACACACACACACACACACACACACACACACACACGCATGCAGGCACGCACACACACACACACACACAAATACACACACGGACGCATGCACAGACACAGACACACAAACACACACATGCACACGCATACAGGGTATACACACACACACTGCTCCAGCCACTAAGATAATTAGGAGGGATTCTCATTAAGGGGAAATGAAAGGTTCAGATAGAGAGAAGCGGGAGCATAGCCCTGGGGCCTTCTGGGTGTTTAATGTCTTCCCCCGGACCACGGGATCGTTCTAATCAAATCCTGAGGCTGGGTCTAAAGACGACAGGCCTTAGAGACCGCAGAAACACACACACAGCTCGCTGTGGAAACACACACCACAAACATACACTAAGCACAGCCATAGACACCAAGCAAGGCACACATAATACATCAAGACAGCAAGAAAGAGGGAGAGAGAGAAAGAGACAGGGAGGGAGGGAGAGAAAGAGGGAGAGAGAGAGAAAAAGAGAGAGGAATGAACAATGCATAAATAAAGATTTAGCTCGGCTCCAGCAGATTAATAATGAATTGTGAAGGTTGGGATCAATAATATCAGCACATAACCTCCGACAGTATTAATACGGTGGGAGAAAAGGAGCTCCTCCAAATATACAGTATACATATACAGTCAAAAGTTTGGACACACCTACTCATTCCAGGGTTTTTCTTTATTTTTACTATTTTCTACATTGTATAATAATAGTGAAGACATTAAAACTATGAAAGAACACA
Source organism: Coregonus lavaretus (assembly GCF_964263955.1). Lineage (NCBI taxonomy): Eukaryota > Metazoa > Chordata > Actinopteri > Salmoniformes > Salmonidae > Coregonus > Coregonus lavaretus. Next base: position 50,778,140 of record NC_139993.1, on the reverse strand, counting down.
TATGGAATCATGTAGTAACCAAAAAAGTGTTAAACAAATCAAAATATATGATTTGGGCTTAGTGGGACTATCATTTTTTTTTCAACAGGACAATGACCCAACACACCTCCAGGCTGTGTAAGTGTTATTTTACCAAGAAGTGCTGCATCAGATGACCTGGCCTCCACAATCCCCCGACCTCAACCAAATTGAGATGGTTTGGTATGAGTTGGACCGCAGAGTGAAGGAAAAGCAGCCAACAAGTCCTCAGCATATGTGGGAACTCCTTCAAGACTGTTGGAAAAGCATTCCAGGTGAAGCTGGTTGAGAGAATGCCAAGAGTGTGCAAAGCTCTCATCAAGGCAAAGGGTGGCTATTTGAAGAATCTCAAATCTCAAATATATTTTGATTTGTTTAACACTTTTTTGGTTACTACATGATTCCATATGTGTTCTTTCATAGTTTTGATGTCTTGTAGAAATGTAGAAAATAGTAAAAATAAAGAAAAACCCTTGAATGAGTAGGTTTGTCCAAACTTTTGACTGGTACTGTATCTAAAATCAACATTACAGCATGAATTAGAGCATTCCCTGCTCAACTTCCTTTTATTGCTGCTAGGCAGGCATCCCAGGGTGATACCAGTCAGATGAATGATGCTTTGTGGATTCATCCGATGGATCAGATATATACCTGGAATTCACCAGAGGTGGGGATTGAAGAGGAACATCACTGCAGCACCATGGGAGCTATAGTTTTTAATATGCATGTGTGTATTTATGTCTCTCTCTGTTTCTCTCTGTTTCTTTGTCTCTCTCTCTCTCTCTCTCTCTCTCTCTCTCTCTCTCTCTCTCTCTCTCTATCTCTCTATCTCTCTCTCTCTCTCTCTCTCTCTCTCTCTCTCTCTCTCTCTCTCTCTCTCTCTCTCTCTCTCTCTCTCTCTCTCTCTCTCTCTCTCTTTCAGAGAGCTTTCATAGGCCCCCAACACAGTTGTTTAGGTCAGATACTGGAAGGGTGAGGTGTGTCATCCTCTGTATGGATGGTACCACCTGAAAAAGGCCAAAACACGCTACAGTGGTATTGTACATTACCCTCATGCATTTCACAATAATTAGTGCATCATGCATCTTGTTTGTCACATTGTGCTTCCTCTCTATACTCCTCAATTCTCGCCTCATGCTGCGACGAGACTCCTCAGCTTCCTGATGAGCTCGTTGCTGCTGTTGAGGCCACACCCCTCGTTAGTGGGGAGGGTTCATTATGCAAATGATCCTGCTGGAGCGGTATCAACGAGAAGCACGCTCTGTTATCATTTTCTGCCGCCGGGGCTTTTCCTCTCCCCGATCGCTCATACGGAATCATGGCCTAATAGCATCCCATTAACATAATTGCCAGCACAACTAGTGTTCCGTGTCTCAGAGCCACTCCGCTGCTCCACCAGGCGAACAAGAGACATGAAAGAGGGAAGGGGGGGATGATGAGAGAGAGAGGATGGGGGATGAGAAAATTAAATTAAGCCAAAGCAAGGTGAGAGACCCTCCCACCTCCTGTAAAGTGCATATTTTTTTATTTTTGGGGGGGAGAGAGGGAGTGGGAGAGGAGAGAGAGGGAGAGAGCGGGAGCGAGAGCGAGAGAGGGAGAGAGAAGGAAAGAGGGCAAGAGAGAGAGGGGAGAGAGAGAGAGAGAGAGAGAGAGAGAGAGAGAGAGAGAGAGAGAGAGAGAGAGAGAGAGAGAGAGGGTGGGGGGGGGGGGGGGCAGAGGGGAAAGGCTTTTTGTTTTTAGGGAGACCTTAAGATGCTCCCTCAGCTCCTGTCAAAGCGAAGCAGCAAACATTAAGCAGAAAGCCACGGTGCTCAATATTCCTCTAACAGCAGACGCCAGGCAGCATCCCCATCTACTGCTGTACACACCCAGCCCAGTCTGCCAGCCAGGCAAACTGAAATCCCCATTATTTTTTAATTAATCCTTAATTAAAATGTATTACACTGCCGATTCCGCAAATCTCTCTTAATGTTTAAATGCAGCCCATTGAAGGATATTTACAGATCTTTAATTAAGGCAGTGCATTCTTTCAGTCTAACAAGCCGTGGGGCTGATGGGATGGCCAAGGTGATCCACCACGGCATCAATGTACTCTGGGTAATATGACGAGGGGACCGCTAGGGAGGGATGTCAGAGTCAGAGAAACTGGACATTCGAAATCCCATAAGACACTCACACCTACTGGAGCCTCATTCTGGAAAGCTCAGGAAATGTGTAGCCAATGGCTTCTTCTGGTCGGTACTATTTACTGTGCTTCTTGAGTTTCAACTGTTGTTGACCTACTCACAGACAGTCCACATGAGGACAATATAATGGTATGTCATCTAAGCTCCAGTGTTTGTCCAGTCCTCAAAGACATGGCAACCTCATCTTCAGATCAGATACCACAGGTGAAGTCATAACAGTCATGATCACAATCAAAACATTGTAATGAATCACTCTAAATCATTATCACTTGTCATGGGAAAATAGTTAATTCCCCAGTCCCACATGTATCATCAGTCTTAGAAGATGGATTGGTCATTGAGGTTGTATTTGGAATGGTCTTCCCATGGTCTAGTCTGCTGGCCAGGCAGTTCCTATCTGCACCTCCTATGACACCCTCCACACAGCACAGAGACATCCCAGTAGAGGCAGAGACAGAGCCACGCTCCTCTGTTGAATTGATTGACACCATTTTCCATCTGATGGTGCTGTCAGAGAGAGAGAGACACACAGGGAGGCCTCCTCCCCCTCAGATGGCAGTAACGGTCATTTCTGATGGGTACTAACTCAGTCCACTGGGAAATGCACAGACTTCACAGAGCTAGCCTGGGAAATGCACAGACTTCACAGAGCTAGCCTGGGAAATGCACAGACTTCACAGAGCTAGCCTGGGAAATGCACAGACTTCACAGAGCTAGCCTGGGAAATGCACAGACTTCACAGAGCTAGCCTGGGAAATGCACAGACTTCACAGAGCTAGCCTGGGAAATGCACAGACTTCACAGAGCTAGCCTCACTTATGTGTAGCTACAACAAGCAGTCAGATATGTTTATACAGTAACAGAAATCCAGTCTGTTTGTGTTAACATTCCACTCCTTGTCAAGCCATGTTGGGCATGACAAAGCGTGGAATGAATATTTTCTTTATTTTCTTTTTATTTCTTAGTTTTTTTTAACCCTTTTTTCTCCCCAATTTCGTGGTATCCAGTTGGTAGTTACAGTCTTGTCCCATCGCTGCAACTCCCGTACAGACACAGGAGAGGCGAAGGTCGAGAGCCGTGCGTCCTCCGAAACACAACCCAACCGAGCCGCACTGCTTCTTGACACAATGCCTGCTTAACCCGGAAGCCACACCAATGTGTCGGACGAAACATCGTACACCTGGCGACCGTGTCAGCGTGCACTGCGCCTGGCCCAACACAGGAGTCGGTAGTGCGCGATGGGACAAGAACATCCCTGCCGGCCAAACCCTCCCCTAACCTGGATGACGGTGGGCCAATTGTGCGCCTTCCCATGGGTCTCCCGGTCGCTGCCGGCTGCGACAGAGCCTGGACTCAAACCAGGATCTCTAGTGGCACAGCTAGCACTGTGATGCAGTGCCTTAGACCACTGCGCCACTTGGGAGGTCCTGTGGAATGATATCTTAACAGACTGGTACCCAGGCTGGCCTCTTCCCTCCTGATTACAATTTTCCAACCGGGGGAAAGTTACTAGAATTGTGCAACCCTGCTCCCTTGTGAACAAGTGATATCATGAATAGCAAGCGCTACCTGGTATTGTAACAATAGAAACATCTATCCTAAACAGACTACCCTTATGTACTGTACAAAGCACTAGCAACCTTCCAATAAGTAACCCTATTCTGTAGTAAGTAGACCCAGCCAGAGGAACCATGCTACGCCTGTCACAGGCAGCTCACAGCTCAATAACACACACCTGCCCTCGTTACGCTTATCACAATGACAACTAAATAACCATCATCAAGACGCTGTCGATCTATGGGAATTTTCTGAGAGATACAACTGTTGGGTGCAACTCCCTACTTTCATCATCATAAAACTGATGGTAAGCACACAGAGCAGAAATAAAGGGAATGTTAAAACAGGAAGTCAACATCTGAAGCGGTACAATTTTATGGCAGGAGCCTATGACAACAGACGCATGCTATCATTGATGTAGATACATTCAGTTACAGCTTTTCACTTCAGCTGTAAGATGGTTTTCTTTGTCCAAGTACACAGCCATAATCTTTCATTTTAGGTGTCTTTCTGACCACTGTACATATATATTATGCAGGGAGATGTTTATTGTCATGAGTCTTGTCCTGGAGGCAGAACTGAGCTATTTTCCCTTAGATAGGCCAGCTGCATAGTCAAAATGGCTATATTGTACAAATTCATGAAAACAAAAATCTGCGTTTTGGTCTTGATTTAAGGTTTGGGTTAGACATTAAGGTTAGCAGTGTGGTTAAGGTTAGGGTTAAGGTTAGGTTTAAAATCAGATTTTATGACGGTGCCAGCTAGTGACACTTCTGCAGAGCTGCCTCCAGAATAAAGATTCATGATGAAAAATGCTAACCTGCATCTGTTGTCTCTGACTGTGTTCCGGCCTCCCAGGCATGTGACTAGGCATGTGACCAGGAAGGAAGACTGAGACATTTGGAAAATAAGAAAAAAGAAAAATGCTAGCCTGCATATTTATATCCTCTGTCACTCTCACCAACTCAGTGGTCAGCAGGCTTTAGCCATTCATTCTATTAGTCCAAATCCTAACCCCTGGACATGACTTGATTCAACCATTTTTGATGTATACACAAGCATACATGCACACTCATGTGAACATTCAAATGTGAACACAGACACACACACTACTCTCTCTCTCTCTCTCTCTCTCTCTCTCTCTCTCTCTCTCTCTCTCTCTCTCTCTCTCTCTCTCTCTCTCTCTTCCCTGGCTGTTTTAATTTGACACCTTGAGCCTGGGTAACTAGCTGGGAGTGGTGGGGGGGGGGGGGGGGGGGGGGGCAGCGGCAGTGGAATTCATTAGGCCAGCCACTGCAGAGACCCTGCTCATCCTTACTCCCCTCCCCTCCCCCCCCCCCCCCCCCCCCTCTTCAATCCCCACTCCTCCTCACTCCTCCTTCCCCTCCCCTTTTCCTCCTCGCTCCCGGCGTTAATGACATGGGAGGATAGGGAAAGGAGACAGCCCAGGCAGACGCAAGATGAAATAAACATGAGGTCTGTCAGTCTCTGACAGCAGCAGCTAAGGGGACAGAGTCATTTGAGCCGAAGACCTTCAGACCTTCAGTCCCAAAGATCACGGCAGATGGCTTAAGGACCCAAACAATACATTCTTGGGGATTTTTTCTCATCATATTTCAAGCTCTTAAATATGTACCAATAGTGGTGGTGGTGGTGGTGTGTGTGAATGTGTGTGCTTGTGTATATGTGTGCGTGTTGACACACACAGTCATTGATCCACTCAGCCTTCGTTCTTCATTTAAATAATAAAAAATATCCATCACTTTGATCCACTCAGCCATCGTTCTTCATTTAAATAATACAAATATCCATCACTTTGATCCACTAAGCCTTCGTTCTTCATTTAAATAATAAGAAATATCCATCACTTTGATCCACTAAGCCTTCGTTCTTCATTTAAATAATAAAAAATATCCATCACTTTGATCCACTCAGCCTTCGTTCTTCATTTAAATAATAAAAAATATCCATCACTTTGATCCACTCAGCCTTCGTTCTTCATTTAAATAATACAAAATATCCATCACTTTGCGCTCCAGCAGCATTCAGATACAAGGCTGCAATTAAATTATTAATGTTCCGGAACCCACCTATTCAACTGACAGCTCTCAACATGCCTGCCTGGTGAAAGACATGAAATATACAGTATAGCAATCTTTGTCTGGCTTCACCGAAGATCAATTCAAATGACACCAAAAATAATATGTGGAGCGGTAAGGGGACTACTAGCCACAGAATAAGAAAAGCTTATGACTGCGTCCTAAATGGCACCCTATTCCCTATATCAGGGGTAGGCAACCCTGTTCCTGGAGTGCCGCAGGTACTGCAGGATTTTGTGCCAACTAGGCACCACACTGAGCTACTTAGCTAATTGTTCAGTTCAGTGATTGGCTAAATTCAACACACCTGGTCTTCCAGGTTGGTTAAATCTAAAACATGAAGTGGCTGTGGCCCTCTAGGACCAGGGTTGCCTACACCTGCTCTATATAGTGCAGGTCTCTGGTCAATTGTCCACTATATATGGAATAGGGTGCAATTTGGGACGCAGATTGTGAGGAGGGGGTTGAGGGGGGGAATAGCATTAGTCATTTTGGCTTTCACTGTTTCATGTCACCTCTCTGAATAAACATGTCAGGTACTGGCAGGTGGAACAGCAGGGAGATGTGGACAAAATTGCCTCTAAAATGATGGACCCTTTTTGGAGTTTTTTCTTTCCTTCCTCACAAAAAGGCAGGTTGTTACAAAGTGAAAAAAATATATATATCTACATCCAAACACTAGGTCTAGGAGTTCATCTGCATCATTCACTGCCTTCTGAGCCTTCCATGTCATCCATTAGCTCTTCCCAACAGTGCTGCTCTCCTCTGACAGTGTCCGTGTCTGGGAGAAGAAAACAATGTCAGTGTTCCTAAGTATAGCTGCCATGTAGGCTACGTAATGCTTTTGGACTCTCATCTCCAAGACACTCTGTATCTTCCTATCTGACATAAGCAAGTTCTACACAATGATGGAACTCTGGCGTCTTCTGATATGGCGTACTCCGTGGAACATTGACAGAGATTACCCTTTCTCTCCGAGTAGCTCAGCTTCAAATGGTGTGGCGGTACTGTTGCGGCAGGGCAAGCATCTGCCTGGACCAGAGGGGGGTCGAGTCAGGGGGTTGGGGGGGACAAGCCCGCTGACACCTGTCTCTCCTGGGACAAGCCCTCCTTTGTGACGTGGGGGGCTGGGGAGGAGGGCTGGGGGCCTATGGTACGCTGGCTGTCGGAACAGGCCTGAGACAAATATGACAGTGCCGATGAAAAGGTCCAGGCTGTGTGCTGAGAAGGGACATTGCAGTCCAAGACAAACATTGCAGTCCAAGGCCGTCATTGTAAATAAGAATTTGTTCTTAACTGACTTGCCTAGTTAAATAAAGGTTAAACAAAAATTAAAAAATGAATCAAATCAAATCAAACTTTATTTGTCACATTGGCCGAATACAACAGGTGTAGACCTTACCATGAAATGCTTACTTACAAGCCCTTACCAACAATGCAGTTCAAGAAAGAGTTAAAGTAAAAAATAATAAAAAGTAACACAATAAAATAACAATAACGAGGCTATATACATGGGGTACCGGTCCCATGTCAATGTGCGGGGGTACAGGTTAGTCGAGGTAATTTGTATATGTAGGTCAATGTAAATAGTCCGGGTGGCCATTTGATTCATTGTTCAGCAGTCTTATGGCTTTGGGGGAGAAGCTGTTAAGGAGCCTTTTTGTCCTAGACTTGGCGCTCCGGTACCGCTTGCCATGCGGTAGCAGAGAGAACAGTCCATTACTTTTTTGAGTCTTCCTCTGACACCACCTAGTATAAAGGTCATGGATGGCAGGAAGCTTGGCCCCAGTGATGTACTGGGCAGTACGTATTACCCTCTGGAGCGCCTTCCGGTCAGATGCAGAGCAGTTGCCATACCACACGGTGATGCAACCGGTCAGGATGCTCTCGATGCTGCAGCTGTATAACTTTTTGAGAATCTGGGGACCCATGCCAAATCTTTTCAGTCTCCTGAGGGGGAAAAGGTGTTGTCGTGCCCTCTTCACATCTGTCTTGGTATGTTTGGACCTTGATAGTTTGTTGGTGATGTGGACACCAAAGAACTTGAAACTCTCGACCCGCTCCACTACAGCCCCATCAATGTTAATGGTGGCCTGTTCGGCCCGCTTTTTCCTGTAGTCCACGATCAGCTCCATTGTCTTGCTCACATTGAGGGAGAGTTTGTTGTACTGACACCCAATTTCCAGGTCTCTGACCTCCTACCTATAGGCTGTCTCATCATTGTCGGTGATCAGGCCTACCACTGTTGTGTCGTCAGCAAACTTAATGATGGTGTTGGAGTCGTGTTTGGCCATGCAGTCGTAGGTGAAAAGAGAGTACAGGAGGGGACTGAGCACGCACCCCTGAGGGGCCCCAGTGTTGAGAATCAGCGTGGCAGACGTGTTGTTGCCTACCCTTACCACCTGGGGGAGGCCCGTCAGGAAGGACAGGATCCAGTTGCAGAGGGAGGTGTTTAGTCCCAGGGTCCTTAGCTTAGTGATGAGCTTTGTGCACACTATGGTGTTGAACACTGAGCTGTAGTCAATGAACAGCATTCTCACATAGGTGTTCCCTTTGCCCAGGTGGGAAAGTGTGGAGTGCAATTGAGATTGCGTCATCTGTGGATCTGTTGGGGCGGTATGCAAATTAGAGTGGGTCTAGGGTATCCGGGATGATGCTGTTGATGTGAGCCATGACCAGCCTTTCAAGCACTTCATGGCTACCGACGTGAGTGCTACGGGGCGGTAATCATTTAGGCAGGTTACCTTCGCTTCCTTGGGCACAGGGACTATGGTGGTCTGCTTGAAACATGTAGGTATTACAGACTCAGTCAGGGAGAGGTAGAAAACATCAGTGAAGACACTTGCCAGTTGGTCCGCGCATGCTTTGAGTACACGTCCTTGTAATCCGTCTGGCCCCACGGCTTTATTTATGTTGACCTGTTCAAAGGTCTTGCTCACATCGGCTACCGAGAGCGTTATCACACAGTCGTCCGGAACAGCTAGCGCTCTCATGCATACTTCTATGTTGCTTGCCTCTAAGCAAGCATAAAAGGCATTTAGCTCATATGGTAGGCTCGCGTCACTGGGCAGTTTCCCTTTGTAGTCCGTAATAGTTTTCAAGCCCTGCCACATCCGACGAGCATCAGAGCCGGTGTAGTAGGATTCAATCTTAATCTTGTATTGACGCTTTGCCTGTTTGATGGTTCATCAGAGGGCGTAGCGGGCTTTCCTATAAGCGTCCGGATTAGTGTCCCGCTCCTTGAAAGCGGCAGCTCTAGCCTTTAGCTCGATGCAGATGTTGCCTGTAATCCATGGCGTCTGGTTGGGATATGTACGCACGGTCACTGTGGGGACGTCATCGTCGATGATGCACTTATTGATGAATCCGATAACTGAGGTGGTATACTCCTCAATGCCATTGGATGAATCCCAGAACATATTCCAGTCTGTGCTTGCAAAACAGTCCTGTAGCGTAGCATCTGCATCATCTGACCACTTCCGTATTGAGCGAGTCACTGGTACTTCCTGCTTTATTTTTTGCTTGTAAGCAGGAATCAGGAGGATAGAATTACGGTCAGATTTTCCAATTGGAGGGTGAGGGAGAACTTTGTATGCGTCTCTGTGTGTGGAGTAAAGGTGGTCTAGAGTTATTTTCCCTCTGGTTGTACATGTGACATGCTGGTAGAAATGAGGGAAAACTGATTTAAGTTTGCCTGCATTAAAGTCCCCGGCCACTAGGAGCGCCGCTTCTGGATTAGCATTTTCTTGTTTGCTTATGGCCTTATACAGCTCGTTGAATGCGATCTTATTGCCAGCATCGGTTTGTGCTGATAAGTAGACGGCTACGAATAATATAGATGAGAACTCTCTTGGTAGATAGTGTGGTCTACAGCTTATCATAAGCAATATCTCGAGACAATATTAGATATCGCGTACCAGCTATTATTGACAAATAGACACACACCCCCGCCCCTTGTCTTACCAGACGTAGCTGTTCTGTCCTGCCGATGCATGGAAAATCCCACCAGCTCTATATTATCCGTGTTGTCGTTCAGCCACAACTCGGTGAAACATAAGATATTACAGTTTTTAATGTCCCGTTGGTAGGATATTTCATTTTGTTGCACGTTGGCCAATAGAATGGATGGTAGTGGAGGTTTACTTCCTCGCCTACAAATTCTCAGAAGGCAGCCCGACCTCCGTCCCCTTTTTCTCCATCTTTTCTTCACGCAAATTACATTTACATTTTAGTAATTTAGCAGACGCTCTTATCCAGAGCGACTTACAGTTATTTTTTTATTTTATTTTTATACTGGCCCCCCGTGGGAAACGAACCCACATCCCTGCCGGCCAAACCCTAGCCTACCTTGGACGACGCTGGATTGTGCGCCGCCCATGGGTCTCCCGGTTGCGGCTGGCTGCGACAGAGCCTGGACTCGAACCAGGATCTCTAGTGGCACAGCCTTAGACCACTGCGCCACTCGGGAGTCAAATGACAGGGATTTGAGTTAGTTCCCGAGAAAGCAGTATATATTTTGCTTAGAACTCGTTAAAGAAAACATTTACGTCTAGTTCGAGGTGAGTAATCACTTTTCTGATGTCCAGAAGTTATTTTCGGTCATAAGAGACGGTAGCAGCAACATTATGTACACAATAAGTTAAAAAATAAGTTACTAGCAACGTGAAAAAACTAACAAAATAGCACAGTTGGTTAGGAGCACGTAAAACGGCAGCTTGATGGTCTTCTCCTTCCTTCTCCTGACTGCGTTGGCTAGCTTCAAACTGCAGAACACTGTGCTGAAAACTACTTGTTCTTCTGACTGTTGGCTGAACATTAGATAGTTAGCTTCAAACTGTGCAGCTTGATGGCCTTGCTCTGAGACAAGTGTTGCTTATGGACGAAGTTAGCCAGTGATTGTGATCACAACAATTGTATCCCTTTGAATACCTAATCTCAGAACCCAGAACCAAATCTTCCGTGTGCTAGCCAGCTACTCAATTTAACAATCTATAAAAATAACTAGCTAGCATCCCATTCATCTATATTTCAATGTCAAGTCCCTATCTGCCTTCAGTGCCTCTGTGCCTCTGTGTCCTCCACCACCCCCCTCCAGAGAGTTTAAATTTGATTCAGAGCAGGGTTCCTCGCATCTCAGCTGGTTGTGTTTCCCTTCGCCCCCACTGTACTTCTGTGAGGTAGCTGGTTCCATTTTGACATCCCTGACGTGGCAGACATATTTCACAGTGCCATCTCTGTGTGACCCTGTCTGCGGACAGCTACTAATTGTTATCAGGTACGTGTTGAGACGAGTCAACGAGAGGCACTGATGATAACTATCCTTCTACAGCTTATTGATTTGACTGCTGTGATATGTACAGTAGTTTACCACTTCCGAAAGCAGCATGTATGTAAGGGTTTGCTCCTATATGGCTGTATTGCTGCACCAGCATAACATGGCAAATAAGGATGATTTCAAGTTGTCTTTCTGTGAGACTGAAATGGAAATGAACAACACAGGGTCTGTGTCCTATTCCATATATGGTGCTTTTCATATTTTGTATATATATATATATATATATATATATATATATATATATATATTGTGTTTTTCCCATGATTAGTGTATGAAGTGCTATGCTATGCTATGGTCTCATATGACCTAGACACATTTCTCCAGTGATGCAAAACAAAGCTAATCAAATCACACGCTATAATGACGCTGCAGCCCTAGAAAATCTTGTGTCTGTGATTACTGTATTGCTGTATAATAATAAATAAAGCCAATAAACAGAGGAAGGGTAATGAGTTAACGAGGTGTATCCTCCTCTCTTATCTGGATGTGTGGACAGGTCTTCCTCTCTCTCTTCTCTGCTAATGGTGATGTGTAGCACAGGTAGCTGTCAGGAATCTATGATTAATTAAAAGGACAACTAGGCCACTTCGTCATTTTCCTGTGACTCTGTGTGGCTGGTCAGAGAGCAAGACAAGTTGCACTGCCTCCCCTTCACACTGCGCTGCCGATATCTCTATGCCACCCAAACATATTCCCTATATTGTGTACTACTTTTGAAAAAGTATACAGCAGTACTATGTGTCTAAGCCATTTTCCCCTTGGGGACATTAAAGTTCACCCTATCATCCCCATTGCAATATTGTGTGCCATGATCATATGTCTTCTGACATCTATGGCTGAAAGGGTCACTCCTCTATCCATGCAATCCATTCAGGCATCAACTAACTACAGGCATTGGAGTGACTAAATAAATCATGCCATCTTACGGCACAAACACAACTGATTACCAAGCATCAAGCATTATTATAAATTTTTAAACACACCTTGGCTAAAAACAAAACCTCATTCCTTTTCCTCCGTCAAAACACATCAATGAAAAACCGAATGGATGTCATTACATCTGAATGTATTGACTAAATATACATCGCTATATCACCTCCATCCATATAACTCTATCCCCCAACCTGTCTTTGTGATATTATGATACATTTGAATTGAAATTATACATTCATGGGATTGGGATAGCACACATATGGCCTTATAAGCCATCAGACTGACACAGATTTGCACTTGTGGCAACACAAGTCATTGTTCTGTTCCAGTCTTTCTCTCTATTATAACAGAACAGCCTCAGAACAAAGCCGCACTCCTGTCTAGGGATGTGTCCCAAATGAGACCTTACTCTCTACATAGTGCGCTATTTCTGACAAGGTCCCATAAGTGCACTTTATAGGGAATAGGGTGCCATTTGGGACGCATAATAGGATTTGGGAATCCCATCATTTGATTGACAGCTCCGTCTTTATAGAAGGCCACCATCCAACAAAGCAGCAGAGTCAGTCACAGGGGCCATCTCCTCGACCCACCCACAGTGCCAATGTGCTGGGAGGCCAGTCATGAACCAGAGATAAAATAGAGACGCCTGAATCAATCATCTTAGCTTGAGCAGATAAATCTACAAAAATCCAACTTCCCTCACAGACACTCAGGATACGTCCCAAATGGCACCTATTCCCTATAGTTCCCATAGGGCCCTTAGAGCTCTGGTCAAAAGTAGTGCACTATATAAATAGGGCTTGTGGGAATAGGGTGTCATTTGGGACGCAGTCTCAGCTTAAATGGAAGCTCAGTACAATACAATTCTTGAAACATCCACGAGCATCGAGCAACACCACAGTCCTTTATATTGTGTAATATCTTCCTCCTTATAGGTTTGTTGCCTATCATGCATGCACAACTTTTAACTGGGCCCATATATTTGTTTATACTGGCTATTAAAGGTTATGTGTATAATAATATGTCGAATCCCATCTGTTCAACAGTATCACATCATGGAGAAGTTTTAACAACTACCAGCCACACGTGTCTAAAACGATCTGGTCTTATCCTTTCTCATAATAGCATAAATACTGAGATAATTAAAGTCCTAATAAACAAATGGCCACAAATAGAAAATGAGTAGGGCCCATAACATATACAGCTCTGGAAAAAATTAAGAGACCACTGCACATTTTTCTTAAATCAGCATCTCTAAATGTATGACAGCCATTCCATTCCAGTGTCTGTTGAATTCCAACACAGGCACACCTCATTCTACTGAATTAGGTACTGATTAGGTGATCACCTGAACCAAATCTTATTTAACGAGGAAAAGTATAAAAACCACTGCTGTGGTCATCACTATCCTCTTGCAATAGGACCAGCTGGATGGCAAAAACAGTGCTAATTGTACCTCAAAAGTAATATTAATCAAAACATAACTATTGACCATGCCAAAAGAGTTGAAAAGGAATGTTTTGAGTGAGGAAAAGAAGGGTTCAATTCTGGCTTTACTGGCAGAGGGATACAGTAAGCGTCAGGTTCTTTCCATCCTTAAAATGTCAATGACGGCGGTTCATAAGAACAAGTTCAAGCAGCAGACATCGTCATCAATGAGAAGCAAAGAAGAGCCAGGCTGAGGTTTGCAAAAGACCATAAGGATTGGACAGTAGAGGACTGGAGTAAGGTCATCTTCTCTGACGAGTCCAATTTTCAGCTTTGCCCAACACCTGGTCGTCTAATGGTTAGACAGAGACCTGGAGAGGCCTACAAGCCACAGTGTCTCGCACCCACTGTGAAATTTGGTGGAGGATCGGTGATGATCTGGGGGTCCTTCAGCAAGGCTGGAATCGGGCAGATTTGTCTTTGTGAAGGACGCATGAATCAAGCCATGTACAAGGTTGTCCTGGAAGAAAACTTGCTTCCTTTTGCTCTGACATTGATCCCCAACTCTGAGGATTGGTTTTTCCAGCAGGACAATGTGCCATGCCACACAGCCAGGTCAATCAAGGTGTGGATGGAGGACACCAGATCAAAACCCTGTCATGGCCAGCCCAATCTCCAGACCTGAACCCCATTGAAAACTTCTGGAATGTGATCAAGAGGAAGATGGATGGTCACAAGCCATCAAACAAAGCCGAGCTGCTTGAATTTTTGCGCCAGGAGTGGCATAAAATCACCCAACATCAATGTGAAAGACTGGTGGAGTGCATGCCAAGACGCATGAAAGCTGTGATTGAAAATCAGGGTTATTCCACCAAATATTGATTTCTGAACTCTTTCTAAGTTAAAACATTAGTATTGTGTTGTTTAAAAATGAACATGAACTTATTTATTTGCATTATTCGAGGTCTGACAACACTGCATCTTTTTATTATGACCAGTTGTCATTTTCTGCAAATAAATGCTCTAAATGACAATATTTTTATTTGGAATTTGGGAGAAATGTTGTCTGTAGTTTATAGAATAAACCAAAAATTTTAATTTCACCCAAACACATACCTATAAATAGTAAAACCAGAGAAACTGATAATTTTGCAGTGGTCTTTTAATTAAAAAAAAATTATATATATATATATATATACTGTTTATATTCATCAGATGGCTGTAAATAGAAGTGATGAAATATGGTGTATAACTTAAGAATATATAGCATTACCTGGCTCTTTGTCCAACTGGTTACTGACTGGTTACTGACTGGATGTTGTACAATGACAAAGGACAAGCTAACACATTTAAATATGTTGATAAAGCTTATTATGGTTCAGAAGTTAGGGATCATTGGAATCTTTTCACCAAGGAAGAGTAGCTGCTGCTTTAGCTAATGGGGATCCAAATAAAATGCTAAAATACTAAAAAGCTCAACTGAAGTGAGTGGACACAATGTAAAGGAAAACAATAGACTCATATATAGTCAATTTCAAAACAGATGAACACACAAATAACTGTGCCACAGCTTGTGCTGACATACAGTGGCTTGCGAAAGTATTCACCCCCCTTGGCATTTTTCCTATTTTGTTGCCTTATAACCTGGAATTAAAATGGATTTTGTGGGGGTTTGTATCATTTGATTTACACAACATGCCTACCACTTTGAAGATGCAAAATATGTTTTGGGGTGAAACAAACAAAAAATAAGACAAAAAAACAGAAAACTAGAGCGTGCATAACTATTCACCCCCCCCAAAGTCAATATTTTGTAGAGCCACCTTTTGCAGCAATTACAGCTGCAAGTCTATTGTGGTATGTCTCTATAAGCTTGGCACATCTAGCCACTGGGATTTTTGCCCATTCTTCAAGGCAAAACTGCTCCAGCTCCTTCAAGTTGGATGGGTTCCGCTGGTGTACAGCAATCTTTAAGTCATATCACAGATTCTCAATTGGATTGAGGTCTGGGCTTTGACTAGGCCTTTCCAAGACATTTAAATGTTTCCCCTTAAACCACTCAAGTGTTGCTTTAGCAGTATGCTTAGGGTCATTGTCCTGCTGGAAGGTGAACCTCCGTCCCAGTCTCAAATCTCTGGAAGACTGAAACAGGTTTCCCTGCTGATGAAAAACATCCCCACAGCATGATGCTGCCACCACCATGCTTCACTGTGGGGCTAGTGTTCTCGGGGTGATGAGAGGTGTTGGGTTTGCGCCAGACATAGCATTTTCCTTGATGGCCAAAAAGCTACATTTTAGTCTCATCTGACCAGAGTACCTTCTTCCATATGTTTGGGGAGTCTCCCCCATGCCTTTTGGCGAACACCAAACGTATTTGCTTATTTTTTTCTTTAAGCATTGGCTTTTTTCTGGCCACTCTTCCATTAAGCCCAACTCTGTGGATTGTACGGCTTAAAGTGGTCCTATGGACAGATACTCCAATCTCCACTGTGGAGCTTTGCAGCTCCTTCAGGGTTATCTTTGGTCTCTTTGTTGCCTCTCTGATTAATGCCCTCCTTGCCTGGTCCGTGAGTTTTGGTGGGCGGCCCTCTCTTGGCAGGTTTGTTGTGGTGCCATAATCTTTCATTTTTTAAATAATGGATTTAATGGTGCTCCGTGAGATGTTCAAAGTTTCTGATATATTTGTATAACCCAACCCTGACCTGTACTTCTCCACAACATTGTCCCTGACCTGTTTGGGGAGCTCCTTGGTCTTCATGGTACCAGTTGCTTGGTGGTGCCCCTTGCTTAGTGGTGTTGCAGACTCTGGGGCCTTTCAGAACAGGTGTATGTATACTGCGATCATGTGACAGATCATGTGACACTTAGATTGCATACAGGTGGACTTTATTTAACTAATTATGTGACTTCTGACGGTAATTGGTTGCCCCAGATCTTATTTATTGGCTTCATAGCAAAGGGGGTGAATACATAAACACACACCACTTTTCCGTTATTTATTTTTTAGAATTTTTTGAAACAACTTATTTTATTCATTTCACTTCACCAATTTGGACTACTTTGTGTATGTCCATTACATGAAATCCAATAAAAATCCATTTAAATTACAGGTTGTAATGCAACAAAACAGGAAAAACACCAAGGGGGATGAATACTTTTGCAAGGCACTGTAGTTAAAAAAATTAAGCAATGTGGCTATGTACAATCCTCTACATGCTGTTAATATTTTATGAGTAGCAGGTCTGAACCTGTGCAGTATATCTCTAATTTGTATGGCAAGGCAAAGTAGGAGAGAAAAAGAGGGGGAGCATGGAGGAGAGATAGATAGACAGAGTGATGGGGGAAGGTGGACAAAAGGGGGAGAGAAGACAGGACCATGGGAGCGAGAGAGAGGGGGAGATAAAGGAGAGAGTGCAGCGGTAGGAGAGAGAAAGAGGGAAAAAACACTTGAGGATTGGATGGTGGTAAATTTGGAAGTCAGCATGGTACACAGAACATTTGAAATGGCCCATTTAACAGCACTGTACTGTACTCCCATCCGCTCCCATCCCACAGGTCATTTGCATACTTCATAACGGATGAAGATAGATGGAGAAAATCAGTGTCATTGAAATGAACGTTTTATCAAGGTTATCCTATCCTCCAAACTCCTAAAACCCTCTTTATCTCGCCTCTGTTGACAGAATATTAAGCTATCAACACAATTGCTTCATAGCGGAGGGAAATAGGAAAACACTGGAGTGGTGATGTGAATTTCAGAGGAGCAAGCGACCAGTGACAATGTTGTCAATGGACACTTTCATTCAATTGAGTGGAACAATATTAATACAAACAGCACAGGGGTGATGAAATGCCTTTTTTAAATAATATTTTATATATCATTTCATATTATTTATTTTTACTGTTTTGTTGTTGTTGACAAACGACAAAGAAATCATACATAGAAAAAAACAATAAACAACTTAACGTTTATATAGATTTCCACAAACATGAATGACATCACACTTGCTCAGACACACATGTTCCCACGGTATCCACACCCAATGTTGTTTCTAATGCTTGTAAGACTCTGCCCCATATGACTTTAAATTGTGTTATGTTGTTTCTGTCTGTAGACAGATTTTTTTCAATATTTAAATAATAAAGCATTTGATTCTTCCATTCTCTTAACGTTGGAGTATCATTTGACTTCCAGTATTTAAGTAATAGCTTCTTCAATATAAGTGACAAAAATAATATTGTCCAACCCATTGGGTATCTCATCACACCCCCATATGCCATGTCTTGACATATGCAGAGGTGATGAAATTCCAACGATCCAACCATCGGACCTCTAACAACAAAATCCACATTATTACATACAATACCTACACACATCACACACCAACAAAAGATCTACCTCCCTGACCAGCTCTCTAGTTCACATGTATGTAGAATGAAATGTTGCATACAGTACAGTTGCATACAGTACACTACATAGACAGTCCACACTGTCCCCAGGGACAGAGAGCAGTATTATCCTTTGTCTGTATGACTAGCCCTTTGGCCATCATAGTTATAGATATAGCTATAGAACTACACTTCCTCCATTTCAGACCCTCAGTCTGACTCCCTGTACCTTCAGTGGCAACCTACTGTATTCCCTATAGGCCGTGGTCAAAAGTAGTACACTATATTGGGAATAGGGTGCCATTTGGGACGCTACCTCAGTTCTAACAGGAATCACACACTCGAGGCCACATGCCCAGGGAAAAGAGATGAGGCCGACTGACAGTCTCCAAACTCTGAATGTGACTTCAGTCATCAATTAAATCATACAGTTTTTTCTTTCTCCTTCCGGACCGAAGGTGTGGTGTGTATTACTGCTCAGCACCACAGAAAGGAAATGATGGCCATTTATAGAACACTAAGAGGACTTCAGTAAAAATAACTATTCATATTATTGTACAAGGCCCTCTGTGGATAACAAAGACCTGTCAAATAATCTAACAGGGCCAAGGTTTGCTTGTAATAAAATCTCATGTTCAGAAAAATACAACAAGACAACAGCTTTCTACACAAAGCAGAGCTTACACCAAGCCTAATCACAGCCCTGAGTAAAAATAGAAAATTATATATTGGAGAAAATTAATTGTCTCAAGTATTGTTTGTTTTGTCATTAAATGTATACTCTGACATAACATGTAATACCTGTTAAACAAGCAATCATTACTCCTCAGCTCTGGGAGAAATCTAGAAAGGTACAGTAAACATAGCATTAGAGAGGTTATAATGTATACGTAGCTCATGTAAGAGTCTCTTAAAAGGCCTTCGATAAGGCTACATGTTCACAGTCAAAATCTTAAGGATAAAATCCATACGCAGAAATCATATTTTGTACAATTCTGTGTGTTGGTATATATTTTCCTGTCCTACACTGAGCACTCCCCCCATCCTCCTCTCCCTCTTCCCGTGCTAAAGGTTACCTGCGATGTCACTTGTGTATGTGGTCTGTGTACAGGGAAGCCATCCAAAACCACCACGGTGCTGCGTTTCTGCTCCTTTCAGAGAGCACGAGGACCAACACGCGCCTTCTACATTTCTACACACACACGTCTCGCCTGCTAGGCGGCCATGCCATGAAGCTGGCTGATCTATTCTGGGTGCCCAGATTGGCACCTGAGATAGTGTCTGTCCCAGATGGCACTACTTTTGACTAGGGCCTATCATCAAAAGTAGTGCTCTATATAGCCATTTGGGACATTTTACATTTAGCAGACTCTCTTATCCAGAGCGACTTACAGTTAGTGAGTGCATACATTTTTTTTTCATACTGGCCCCCCGTGGGAAACGAACCCACAACCCTGGCGTTGCAAGCGCCATGCTCTACCAACTGAGCTACACGGGGACATATCCATAGAGAAGCGCTTGGTTGGTGGCACAACAATGACTATGGTTGCATTCAATCATATAACGACAGTTGAGAGTGTGTATGGTGTAGCGTTGGTGGACAATAGAAATGATAGATACCAGCAGCACACTGCCGGAAACATGGAAACAATCCAAAACGGAGCCTCAGATACAAAAATGTACACTGAACAAAAATATAAACGCAGCATGTAACGTATTGGTCCCTAGATTCATGAGATGAAATCCATATGCACAAAAAACATATTTATCTTGTTTACATCCCTGTTAGTGAGCATTTCTCCTTTGCCAAGATAATCCATCCAGTTTACCTATTTGCTTATGGTCTTGCCTACGCCTAGCGAACTGTTTTTTAAATTATATGAGAAGAAAATATTCCATTTTATTTGGAACGGCAAGCCAGACAAAATTAAACGGGCCTATTTATATAATGAATATGAATTCGGAGGACAGAAATTATTAAAGCATTAGACCTATCACTAAAAGCCTCAGTCATGCAAAAGTTATACTTAAATCCGAACTGGTTTAGCAAATTAGTAAGATTGTCAGACCCAATGTTCAAGAATGGTCTTTTTCCCTTTATTCAGATTACAACCTCTCACTTTCAGTTATTTGAAAAGGAAATAATCTCCCAAATATCACTATTTCTAAAACAAGCCATAGAAAGTTGGTTGCAATTTCAATTTGATCCTCCAGAAATGACAGAACAAATAATGCAATAATGCAACAAATATTGTAGTTAAACTCAAATATACTAATTGATTAAAAAAAACTATTTTTTTTATAAAAAAAAAAAAAAAGATACAATCTTCGTAAATGATATCATCGGTAGGACTGGTGAAGTTATGTCACACATTCAGCTAACAAAAACATATGGCAATGTCTGCTCTACCCAAAATTACAACCAAATAATTGCAGCATTACCGCAAAAATGGAAGAGGAAAGTGGAAGGGGGAAAAGTAAGGAACTTGTCTGTTGGCCTTGCATTAAAGAACATAATTGGTTAAAGAAAACTGTGATGAATAGAAAAGTATACCAGTTTCATTTAAGGACCAAAGGATTGACAGCCGTCCCATATAGATTGCAAAATAGTTGGGAAGAGATTTTTGACGTACCGATTCCATGGCATAGTGTTTATGAACTGTTACGCAAAACGACACTGGATTCAAAACTTAGAATTGTTCAATTTAAATTATTATATAAAATTCTTGCTACCAATATAATGTTATTTATATGGGGGATACAATCTTCCCAGCTCTGCAGATTTTGCTGCGAAGAGACAGAATCATTAGATCATTTGTTTTGGTACTGTCCATTTGTAGCTTGTTTTTGGACACAGGTCCAGGAATGGCTAAAGGATTGCAATATTTACCTGGCGCTAACCCTGCAGATAGCATTACTGGGTGATCTGAAAAGACATAGTCAATCGATCAATAATATAATAATACGTTTAGCAAAAATGTATATTTTCAATTTACAATCTGTAGAAACAATGAGAATAGAAAGGTTCAGAACTTTTGTAAAACATCACAGTACAGTTGAAAAATAAATGACAAATAGAAATCCAATATGGATGATGTTAAGAGATAGATGGGTGGTGTTGAATGGAGTTGAATGATGGGACTAATAACAACTAACAACAACTAATAACAACAAGATAACTAATAACGTAAGCATACTGTGTCCATAATAAGTATATAGGTTATAGGTTGAGAGCTTTTGTGAAAGAGCACAGTTAGAAAGATATGGCATATAGAAGCAAACCGGATGGACATCATGAAAATGATCGGAGAGGTTGAGGGTAGACGAAGTTCAGGAGTAAAAACTAACAAAATACAATTATTGAGTGGCGCAGTGGTCTAAGGCACTGCATCGCAGTGCTAACTGTGCCACTAGAGATCCTGGTTCGAATCCAGGCTCTGTCGCAGCCGGCCGCGACCGGGAGAATAATATAAATAATAATAATATGCCATTTAGCAGACGCTTTTATCCAAAGCGACTTACAGTCATGCGTGCATACATTTTTGTGTATGGGTGGTCCCGGGGATCGAACCCACTACCTTGGCGTTACAAGCGCCGTGCTCTACCAGCTGAGCTACAGAGACTCATGGGCGGCGCACAATTGGCCCAGCGTTGTCCAGGGTAGGGGAGGGAATGGCCGGCAGGGATGTAGCTCAGTTGATAGAGCATGGTGTTTGCAACGCCAGGGTTGTGGGTTCGATTCCCACGGGGGGCCAGTATAAAAAAATATATATGTACAGTAATCCCTCGTTTATCGCGGGGGTTACGTTCCGAAAATGACCCGCGATAAGTGAAATCCGCGAAATAGAAAACTTTTTTTTTTTTACAATTAGCAACTATTACATGTATACAAATACAGTGACTCACGTGTAGGCCGTTTCGTCGACATTATGGGTTTAGAAGATGTTCGAAATTACAAGATAATTTGGCCAACTTAATGTAAATTTGCCAAGCTGTTTTATGTACGTACACATAACTGCACGAGACGACAAAATGATAGCACAATTCGTAGCATGTTTTGATACAAGAAGCGGGAGTGAGTTTTTAGCGAATCAGAATGCAGAGCACAATGCACCAAAAAGAAAAAAAAAATGCATTATGAAAATCCGCGAAATAGCGAATCCGCGATAAGTGAACCGCGAAGTGGCGAGGGATCACTGTATTCACTAACTGTAAGTCGCTCTGGATAAGAGCGTCTGCTAAATGACTCAAATGTAAATGTAAAATTGACTTTGTCCATAAAATGTATATAGTATGTATACGCTGGAAGTTGAGGCCTAAGCATTGTTGTTCACTGGTTTACTCCCATTAGGGAAGGGGTTGTGGGGTTGGAATGTAATAAAGGGAAATATATATTTTTAAAGGATATGTATATGTGTATGTACGTGTATGTGTATATATATATATATATATATATATATATATATATGTATATGTATGTATGTATGTATGTATGTATGTATGTATGTATGTATGTATGTATGTATGTATGTATGTATGTATGTATGTATGTATGTATATATATATATGTATATGTGTGTATGTATATATATATATGTATATATGTATATATTTATATTTGTGTATATACAATTGAAGTCGGAAGTTTACATACACCTTAGCCAAATATATTTAAACTCAGTTTTTCACAATTCCTGACATTTAATCCTAGTAAAAATGCCCTATCTTAGGTCAGTTAGGATCACCACTTTATTTTAAGAATGTGAAATGTCAGAATAATAGTAGAGAGAATTATTTATTTCAGCTTTGATTTCTTTCAACACATTCCCAGTGGGTCAGAAGTTTACATACACTCAATTTGTATTTGGTAGCATTGCCTTTAAATTGTTTAACTTGGGTCAAACGTTTCGGGTAGCCTTCCACAAGATTCAAACAATAAGTTGGGTGAATTTTTGAACATTCCTCCTGACAGAGCTGATGTAACTGAGTCAGGTTTGTAGGCCTCCTTGCTCGCACACGCTTTTTCAGTTCTGCCCACAAATGTTCTATAGGATTGAGGTCAGGGCTTTGTGATGGCCACTCCAATACCTTGACTTTGTTGTCCTTAAGCCATTTTGCCACAACTTTGGAAGTATGCTTGGGGTCATTGTCCATTTGGAAGACCCATTTGCGACCAAGGTTTAACTTCCTGACTGATGTCTTGAGATGTTGCTTCAATATATCCATATAATTTTCCTTCCTCATGATGCCATCTATTTTGTGAAGTGCACCAGTCCCTCCTGCAGCGAAGCACCCCCACAGCATGATGCTGCCACCCCCGTGCTTCACGGTTGGGATGGTGTTAATAATAATAATAATAATAATAATAATAATAATAATAATAATAATAATAATATAATAATATGCCATTTAGCAGACGCTTTTATCCAAAGCGACTTACAGTCATGCGTGCATACATTTTTTTTTTTTTGTGTATGGGTGGTCCCGGGGATCGAACCCACTACCTTGGCGTTACAAGCGCCGTGCTCTACCAGCTGAGCTACAGAGGACCACTGTGTTCTTCGGTTTGCAAGCAACCCCCTTTTTCCTCCAAACATAATGATGGTCATTATGGCCAAATAGTTCTATTTTTGTTTCATCAGACCAGAGGACGTTTCTCCAAAAAGTACGGTCTTTGTCACCATGTGCAGTTGCAAACCGTAGTCTGGCTTTTTTATGGCGGTTTTGGAGCAGTGGCTTCTTCCTTGCTGAGCGGCCTTTCAGGTTATGTCGATATAGGACTCGTTTTACTGTGGATATAGATACTTATGTACCTGTTTCCTCCAGCATCTTCACAAGGTCCTTTGCTGTTCTGGGATTGAGTTGCACTTTTCACACTAAAGTATGTTCATCTCAAGGAGACAGAACGCGTCTCCTTCCTGAGCGGTATGACGGCTGTGTGGTCCCATGGTGTTTATACTTGCATACTATTGTTTGTACAGATGAACGTGGTACCTTCAGGCATTTGGAAATTGCTCCCAAGGACGAAACAGACTTGTGAGGTCCAAAAAAAAAAAAAAAAAGAGGTCTTGGCTGATTGCGTTTGATTTTCCCATGATGTCAAGCAAAGAGGCACTGAGTTTGAAGGTAGCCCTTGAAATACATCCACAGGTACACCTCCAATTGATTCAAATGATGTCAATTAGCCTATCAGAAGCTTCTAAAGCCATGACATCATTTTCTGGAATTTTCCAAGCTGTTTAAAGGCACAGTCAACTTAGTGTATGTAAACTTCTGACACACTGGATTTGTGATACAGTGAATTATAAGTGAAATAATGTGTCTGTAAACAATTGTTGGAAAAAATACTTGTGTCATGCACAAAGTAGATGTCCTAACCGACTTGCTAAAACTATAGTTTGTTAACAAGAAATTTGTGGAGTGGTTGAAAAACAAGGTTTAATGACTCCAACCTAAGTGTATGTAAACTTCCGACTTCAACTGTATATATATATATATATATATATATATATATATATATATATATATATATATATATATATATATTGCGAGAAAAAAAAAACATATGGGGGATTGGAAGTGATGCAGACAATGACATTGATGGATGTTACAATCTAAAGCTGATCTACCCCCCCAAAAGTAAAATTAAATAAAAATTAAATAAATAAAAGATCATCCATCCACCTGACAGGTGTGGCATATCAAGAAGCTGATTAAAAGCATTAATATTACACAGCTTTGTCACACAACACAATGCCACAGATGTCTCAAGTTTTGAGGGAGCGTGTAGTTGGCATGCTGACTGCATGAATGTCCACCAGAGCTGTTGCCAGAGAATTTAATGTTCATTTCTTTACTATAAGCTGCCTCCAACGTCGTTTTAGAGAATTTGGCAGTACGTCCAACCGGCCTCACAACCGTAGACCACGTGTAACCACGCCAGCCCAGGACCTCCAGATCCAGCTTCTTCACCTGTGGGATCATCTGAGATCAGCCACCCGGACAACCGAAGAATTTCCGCACAAACTGTCAGAAACCGTCTCAGGGAAGCTCATTTGCATGTTCGTCGTCCTCACCAGGGTCTTGACCTGACTGCAGTTTGGCGTCGTAACCGACTTCAGCAAATGCTCACCTTCGATGGCCACTGGCACGCTGGAAAAGTGTACACTTCACGGATTAATCCTGGTTTCAACTGTACTGGGCAGATGGCAGACAGCGTGTATGACATTGTGTGGGCGAGTGGTTTGCTGAGTGCCCCATGGTGGCGGTGGGATTATGGTATGGGCAGGCATAAGCTACAGACAACGAACACAATTGCATTATATCGATGGCTATTTGAATGCACAGAGATACCGTGACGAGATCATGAGGCCCATTGTCGTGCCATACATGCGCCGCCATCACCTCATGTTTCAGCATGATAATGCACGGCCCCATGTCACAAGGATCTGTACACAATTCCTGGAACCTGAAAATGTCCAAGTTCTTCCATGGCCTGCATACTAAACAGACGTCACCCATTGAGCACGTTTGGGATGCTCTGGATTTATGTGTACGACAGCGTGTTCCAGTTCCCGCCAATATCCAGCAACTTCGCACAGCCATTGAAGAGGAGTGGGACAACATTCCACAGGCCACAATCAACAGCCTGATCTATGCGAACTCGCTGCATGAGGCAAATGGTGCTCACACCAGATACTGACTGGTTTTCGGATCCACGCCCCAACATTTTTAGTAAGGTATCTGTGACCAACAGATGCATATTGTCAGGGCGTGTTGTAGGTGTAGTGTAGGAATCAAACGCAGGACGCAGACTGAATGTTCCAAAGGCTGTATTACTGGCCCAAACACAGGCAACAGGACAACTAAGCCCGACAGCAAAAACACGCACGAAGGCGAAAGGTAAATGCGCACTAACAGGTGCGACAAAATGGAACGGTGCACACACAGGTGCAAATAAGCTCCAGCACAGTGGAGAAATAAGCTCAACCGAGCAAAACACAACACTGACGGGAACAATCACACACAACACTAGACAAACACAACGAGAAACTTATAGGACACTAATTACGTCAAAACAGAAACAGGTGTGGAAACAAACAGACAAAAGCAAACGAACATGAAACATATAGCGGTGGCAGCTAGAATTCCGGAGACGACGAACGCCGAAGCCTGCCCGAACAAGGGAGAGAGGCAGCCTCGGCCGAAACCGTGACAGTACCCCCCCCTTGACGCGCGGCTCCAGACGTGCGCCGACTCCGGCCTCGGGGACGACCAGGAGGACGCGGAGCAGGGCGCGTCGGATGCCTCAGATGGAACTCCGTCAGGAGCGACGGGTCCAACACGTCTCTCCTCGGCACCCAGCACCGCTCCTCCGGACCGTACCCCTCCCACTCCACTAGATACTGGAGACCCCCCATCCGACGTCTCGAATCCAAGATGGATCTCACGGAGTACGCCGGTGCCCCCTCGATGTCCAACGGGGGCGGAGGGGTCTCCAAGATCTCATCTTCTTGGAGTGGGCCCGCTACCACCGGCCTGAGAAGGGACACATGGAACGAGGGGTTAATACACTTATACTCCACAGGTAGCTGTAATCTATAACATACCTCGTTCAACCTTCTCAGGACTTTAAATGGCCCTACAAACCGCCGACCCAGTTTCCGACAGGGCAGGCGGAGGGGCAGGTTTCTGGTAGAGAGCCAGACTCGATCACCAGGTGCGTACACCGGTGCCTCACTGCGGTGGAGATCAGCGCTCGCCTTCTGACGTCGGAGGGCCCGCTGCAGGTGGACGTGTGCAGCGTTCCAAGTCTCCTCCGAGCGCCGCGCCCACTCATCCACCGCAGGAGCCTCGATCTGGCTCTGCTGCCAGGGTGCCAGAACCGGCTGGTAACCTAACACACATTGAAATGGAGTTAGGTTAGTGGAGGAATGGCGTAGGGAATTCTGGGCCATCTCGGCCCAGGGAACGTACCTTGACCACTCCTCCGGCCGGTCCTGGCAGTATGTTCTGAGAAACCTACCCACATCCTGGTTTACGCGTTCCACCTGCCCATTGCTCTCCGGGTGGTAACCCGAGGTGAGGCTCACCGAGACCCCCAACCGCTCCATAAACGCTCTCCAGACTCTGGAGGTGAATTGGGGACCCCGATCAGCCACAATGTCCTCGGGTACCCCGTAGTGCCGGAACACATGGGTAAACAGTGCCTCGGCAGTTTGCAGGGCCGTAGGAAGACCCGGCATGGCGAGCAAACGACAGGCCTTAGAGAACCGGTCCACAACGACCAGGATGGTAGTATTCCCTTGGGAGAGGGGAAGGTCTGTTATAAAGTCCACTGAGAGGTGGGACCATGGCCGTTGTGGAACGGGCAGGGGTAGCAACTTACCCCTAGGTAGATGTCTAGGCGCCTTACACTGGGCGCACACCGAGCAGGAGGAAACATAAACCCTCACATCCCTTGCCAACGTGGGCCACCAGTACTTGGCACTAAGACAGTGCACTGTCCGGCCGATACCCGGATGTCCAGAGGAGGGTGACGTGTGAGCCCAATAGATCAATCGATCCCGAACCTCGAGCGGAACGTACTTCCGACCCTCCGGGCACTGTGGTGGACTAGGGTCGGTGCGTAACGCCCGCTCGAGTTCAGCATCGACCTCCCACACTACCGGTGCCACCAGACACGACTCAGGCAGTATGGGAGTGGGCTCCACGGACCTCTCCTCCGCGTCATACCGCCGAGACAGCGCATCTGCCTTGCCATTCTGTGACCCAGGGATGTACGTGATCTTAAAAGTAAACCTGGTCAAGAACATACTCCATCTTGCCTGGTGAGGGTTCAGCCTCCTCGCCGCCCGGATGTACTCCAGGTTACGGTGGTCCGTCAAAATGAGGAAAGGGTGTTGAGCCCCCTCAAGCCAGTGCCTCCACACCTTTAGAGCCTGTACCACGGCTAACAGCTCCCTGTCCCCTACGTCATAGTTCCGCTCCGCCGGACTGAGCTTCTTAGAATAAAAAGCACAGGGGCGGAGTTTAGGTGGCGCGCCAGACCGTTGTGAAAGCACGGCTCCTAAACCGGCCTCCGACGCGTCCACCTCTACTTGGAACGGCAAAGAGGGATCCGGATGTGCCAGCACCGGGGCCGAGGTAAACAGGTCCTTCAGCCTCCCAAACGCCCTGTCCGCCTCGGCCGACCACTGCAGACGCACCGGACCCCCCTTCAACAGAGACGTGATGGGAGCTGCCACCTGTCCAAAACCCCGGATAAACCTCCTGTAGTAATTTGCAAACCCCAAAAACTGCTGCACCTCCTTCACAGTGGTTGGTGTTTGCCAATTACGCACGGCCGACACCCGGTCTACCTCCATCTTCACCCCTGACGCAGACAACTGATAACCCAAAAAGGAGACCGACTCCTGGAAAAACAGACACTTCTCTGCCTTCACATACAGGTCGTGCTCCACCAGCCTCCGCAACACCCTGCGCACCAGGGCCACATGCTCGACACGGGTAGGTGAGTACACGAGAATGTCATCAATGTACACCACCACCCCCTGCCCCTGCATGTCCCTGAAGATCTCATCCACAAATGATTGGAAAACTGACGGAGCGTTCATCAACCCGTATGGCATGACCAGATACTCGTAATGGCCCGAGGTGGTACTAAAGGCTGTTTTCCATTCATCACCCTCCCTGATGCGCACCAAGTTGTACGCGCTCCTGAGATCTAATTTCGTGAAGAAACGCGCCCCATGCAACGACTCAGTCATGGTCGCAATCAGCGGGAGTGGATAACTATACTTCACCGTAATCTGATTGAGACCACGGTAATCGATGCACGGACGCAAACCACCATCCTTTTTCTTCACGAAAAAGAAACTCGAGGACGCGGGGGAAGTGGACGGCCGTATGTATCCTTGTCTCAGCGATTCGTCTATGTAAATCTCCATAGCCTTCTTCTCCTCCTGAGACAGAGGATACACATGGCTCCGTGGGAGCGCAGCTCCTGCCTGGAGGTTTATCGCACAATCCCCCTGCCTATGGGGTGGCAACCGCGTCGCCCTCGCCTTACTAAACGCAATAGCCAAATCCCCATACTCAGGTGGAACGTGCAATGCGGGCACCTGGTTTGGACTCTCCACCGAGGTAGCCCCTACGGAAACGCCCAAACATCTACCCACACACTGAGCAGACCACTCCATCAGAGCCCTCTCCTGCCACGAAATCGCTGGGTTATGGGTACTCAACCAGGGCATGCCCAGCACCACCGGATACGCAGGAGAGTCAATCAGGAACAGCTGAATCATCTCCTGATGATCCCCCTGCGCACACATCCTAAGTGGCGCCGTGACCTCCCTGATTAAGCCCGTACCCAACGGACGACTATCTAGGGCGTGAACGGGAAAAGGAACATCAACAGGAATGAGGGGAATCCCTAACGCTAAACAAAACTTTTTATCAATAAAATTCCCAGCCGCGCCTGAATCTACCAGCGCCTTATGCTGGGAATGAGGTGCTACCTGTGGAAAACGTACAGGCATACAAAAATGGGCAACAGTGAGCTCTGGGTGAGTGGGGCGCCTACTCACCTGGAGGGAATCCCCAGTGCGGGACCTGTCGTCATCTCCCCTAGGAGGCCATCCCCAGCACCTAGCCGCGGTGTGTCCTCCCCGACCACAGTTGGTGCAGTGGATGGACCCCCTAGCCTGCCGACTCCTCCTCTCTCTAGCGCCAGCGCCCCCGAGCTCCATAGGACACGGCTCGGAGGCGCTGGAGGGTGGAATGGACGGACCCTCCGCAGGACGTCCGCGGGTAGCCAGCAGGGTATCCAGCCTGATGGACATATCAACCAGCTGGTCGAAAGTGAGGCTGGTGTCCCTACAAGCCAGCTCCCGACGGACGTCCTCTCGTAGGCTACATCGGTATAGATCGATGAGGGCCCGATCATTCCACCCTGCATCTGCCGCTAGAGTACGGAATTCGAGCGCAAATTCCTGGGCACTTCTCCTCCCCTGCCGGAGGAAGACCAGACGCTCCCCCGCCGCTCTCCCCTCCGGGGGATGGTCAAACACCGCCCTGAAGCGGCGGGAGAACTCGGTGTACGTAATCGTCGTGGCGTCGATCCTCCTCCACTCCGCGTTGGCCCACTCCAACGCTTTTCCGGCCAGGCAGGAGATCAGGGCGGACACGCACTCATGCCCTGAAGGTGCCGGGTGCACTGTGGCCAGGTATAGCTCTACCTGGAGCAGGAATCCCTGACACCCAGCCGCGGTCCCGTCGTAGGCCCTCGGGAGAGATAGTCGGACTCCTTGAGGTTCCGGCGCTGGAATGGGCGGGCTGGCCGATGGTGCTGGCAGGGCGGGCGGCGGTGGAGGCGAACCCCAGCCTCGGAGTGTGGTAATCACCTCCTGCAGGGCGGTCCCCATCTGCAGGAGCTGCTCTTGCTGGTCCCGAACCTGGGCTTCCAGTCTCGTCTGGGCTGCTTCGGCTCCTGCTGATTCCATTGGTGGTGTGTGATTCTGTCAGGGCGTGTTGTAGGTGTAGTGTAGGAATCAAACGCAGGACGCAGACTGAATGTTCCAAAGGCTGTATTACTGGCCCAAACACAGGCAACAGGACAACTAAGCCCGACAGCAAAAACACGCACGAAGGCGAAAGGTAAATGCGCACTAACAGGTGCGACAAAATGGAACGGTGCACACACAGGTGCAAATAAGCTCCAGCACAGTGGAGAAATAAGCTCAACCGAGCAAAACACAACACTGACGGGAACAATCACACACAACACTAGACAAACACAACGAGAAACTTATAGGACACTAATTACGTCAAAACAGAAACAGGTGTGGAAACAAACAGACAAAAGCAAACGAACATGAAACATATAGCGGTGGCAGCTAGAATTCCGGAGACGACGAACGCCGAAGCCTGCCCGAACAAGGGAGAGAGGCAGCCTCGGCCGAAACCGTGACACATATCTGTATTCCCAGTCATGTGAAATCCCTAGATTAGGGCCTAATGAATTTATTTCAATTGACTGATTTCCTTTTATGAACTGTAACTCAGTGCGTTTATATTTTTGTTCAGGTGTACTATCAGTCTTAATTGATTTGGATTACTTTCTGTTTTATAGTGAATACAGCATATTTAGAGACAAAAAAATTCCTCCAGCATATTTAAAGACTACAATGTTCCTCCAGCATAATTAGAGACTCAAATGTTCCTCCAGCATATTTAGAGACTGAAATGTAGAGATACAATGTTCCTTGTGAGAATGCTTCCCAGTGACACAGTGAGAGACCAGGAAGATATAATGAGCAACAGAAGCTGATTACCGCCATACATTAGACTGTATAATTATGAGATTTGCATAACGTTAGATGGGTGGGTTCTAGCAAGGAGGATATTTAGGCTGAATCTCTTTATCTTTGCTCCGCATTAACACAGATGAAACAGTAACAATATTATCTGTACAATTATCAATGATACAAGTGATGTGAGAGGCAGTCTGCTTGTGGTTAATCTAATGAATGCTAAAACAATCAATAATCTTACAATAATTCAGGTCAGATCCTTGGTCTAGGTCTAGATACATGTACAATATTTAATACAACACAATATTGTCAACACTAGGGGGCAGGTATTAAAATGTATGCACTCACTAACTGTAAGTCGCTCTGGATAAGAGCGTCTGCTAAATGACTAAAATGTAAATGTAGAATAAAGGGCAGCAGCATAATCTGATCAACTTCACAGAAACGTATAATATATTATGTTTCTTTGGAATGAGGACAAAAATATACACTGGTAATTGCCTTGTCTTTCCTCCTGAAGGAAATACAAGCCTATTGGAAGAGGGAGAGGAGCTCGGTTTCCTAGTAATGGGGCCATACACAGACATAATGCTGCGTTCAGGAAAACATATAATGCATACACACAACACAACACATATCTTGTTAGTGATAATGCAATAGCAGATTGAGGCCAGATTGCTCAGAATACAAAATATACTCAGATCAACACAAACACACACACACACACACACACAATGTACACACCGTACACACCATTCACAGACCACACGCAGCTCCCATACTGTAAAGTGCCAGAGCAACTGCTTTACAGTGTTAAATATCAGATGCAAATGAAATGAGAAAATCTATCATGACTGTAATGTGTCCTGATGGGAGGGGGCGATCTCCCCTGTGAGGAGCCAGGCCGGAAGGTGGCAGGGAGGGAGGGAGGAGGGAGGGAGCAGGGTGATGTATGGAGGAGCTGGATGGGAGCTGAAAAGCGAGACAGACGGGGGGAGGCGAGGGGAGGAGAGAGGGGGAGTAGGAGGGGGGTAACACAGTCCTGCCGCCCGCCAGAATCCTAAGGGCCCAGGGCAAAAGGGAAATAAATGTTGATTAGTGTTGATTTTATCCAACGAGCACCCGGCAACTGACAGTGGGACTAAGCTGCCGCGAAAGGCAACCATTAATCTTAGTCTGGTTTAAGTAGTGTATATTAATTTGTGTCATTTCCACTACGTGGAGAGAGGCCTCTCCCTCTCTGTCTCCCTCTCTCCCGCTCTCTGTCTTTCCCTCTTTCCCTCTCTCCTGCGCTGTCTCGTTCCCTCTCCCTGCTCTCTTTCTCTCCCTCTCTCTCTCCCGCTCTCCCTCTTTCACTCCCTCTCTCTATCTCTCTCGATAAAAGCTCTAGCGTTTGAAGGCTGTGTCGGTGGAGCGGTGCTCTGTCAGCGGTACAGTGGAAGCCTGGAGGTAGCGCCTGCTCGGAGCAGCTCTTAGCAGCAGGGGAGTGTGTAGGAAATGAGATTCAAAGCCCTGCATTAAGGAAAATGAATACCTGGGGGGTTGGTATGGCAACCACATTCGAAAGTGCCGTAGCATGTTCAATTTAATGTACATAACAAATTTGCGGATTTGATTAAATATTAGAGGAAGCTAGCAGCACACAAAAAAGGGCCAAGGCAGACCCCATCTTTATAGAGATCATTATTGCAAAAAGGAGCCAAAAAAGCAAGCAGAGAGAAACAGTCAGATGTACGCCACCATATCCCCATCTTAAAGCCACCATATCCCCATCTTAAAGCCACCATATCCCCATCTTAAAGCCACCATATCCCCATCTTAAAGCCACCATATCCCCATCTTAAAGCCACCATATCCCCATCTTAAAGCAGTGGATGCTGTGGTCTGTTAATTCTGTCTGGTGAGGCATGAGCGCTAAATCCAACCAGCTATCCATTTTATACATTTCATTCACCACAATGACTGGGATATGCTTTATTTTGGAGACCATAAGCGCATAATATTCATTTTTAATGAATAGCATTTAGCATTGCCCTGATGCCGTAACAGGATAAAAGGACAGTAATTTTAGTAGCTAGCTCACCAGCCTATAAAAGAGGAATTTGATTGGTCTTCCCTCTTGTGTTTCTTATTTCTCAGTCCTTTCTGTCTTACTCTCTTTCCCACACAACAGAGATGCTTTCTCCCTGTCATCATCACTGGGATAACATCACAGGAAAACATTGAGGGGAAAAACAACTACTCAACGTGAAACAGATAGATCAATTTCACGGTCACCACCATCAGTGGGGGGGATGATTAAACAGAGAGATATTTGGGTGATTAAACAGAGAGATAGGAGGGAAACAGCTGTGGAGAGCACTGCTTTGTGTTTCTCTCTCTCCTCTGAATACTGCTGCACACACACACACACACACACACACACACACACACACACACACACACACACACACACACCCACACATACACACACATACAAACACACACACACTCTCCGAATGCTGCTGCATCAACATAGAGGAGCAGGCTGGATAAAAGACAAAAGCTGCTGCACGTATTAGCATCAACACTCCCAGTCAGTCCACTAACAGACACCGACGCTCTATATCTGAGTAGACGTCCTCCTGTATTGATTGGATGGAAATAAACTGTTACAGGCTGCTAGTTTACATTAGCTCTGAACAGGCCCCTGCCTAGCCTATGTCTACATCCCAAATGGCACCCTATTCCCTTTATAGTGCACTATTTTGACCAGGGCCCATAGGGACCATAGTGCACTATATAGTAACGTTCCCTATTACTTACAATAATCATACTACCAAAGTGACACCAGATGGATTTAGATAGAGAGCGAACTGATACAGTTGAAGTCAGAAGTTTACATACGCTTAGGTTGGAGTCATTAAAACTCGTTTGTCAACCACTCCACAAATTTCTTGTTAACAAACTATTGTTTTGGCAAGTCGGTTAGGACATCTACTTTGTGCATGACACAATTAGTTTTTCCAACAATTGTTTACAGACTGATTATTTCACTTATAATTCACTGAATCACAATTCCAGTGGGTCAGAAGTTTACATACACTAAGTTGACTGTGACTTTAAACAGCTTGGAAAATTCCAGAAAATTATGTCATGGCTTTAGGAGCTTCTGATGGGCTAATTGACATAATTTGAGTCAATTGGAGGTGTACCTGTGGATGTATTTCAAGGCCTACCTTCAAACTCAGTGCCTCTTTGCTTGACATCATGGGAAAATCTAAAGAAATCAGCCAAGACCTCAGATTATTATTTTTTGGACCTCCACAAGTCTGGTTCATCCTTGGGAGCAATTTCCAAATGCCTGAAGGTACCACATTCATCTGTACAAACAATAGTATGCAAGTATAAACACCATGGGACCACACAGCCTTCATACCGCTCAGGAAGGAGACGCGTTCTGTCTCTTAGAGATGAACGTACTTTGGTGCGAAAAGTGCAAATCAATCCCAGAACAACAGCAAAGGACCTTGTGAAGATGCTGGAGGAAACAGGTACAAAAGTATCTATATCAACAGTAAAACGAGTCCTATATCGACATAACCTGAAAGGCCGCTCAGCAAGGAAGAAGCCACTGCTCCAAAACCGCCATATAAAAGCCAGACAACGGTTTGCAACTGCACATGGGGCAAAGATCGTACTTTTTGGAGGAATGTCCTCTGGTCTGATGAAACAAAAATAGAACTGTTTGGCCATAATGACCATTGTTATGTTTGGAGGAAAAAGGGGGTCGCTTGCAAGCCGAAGAACACCATCCCAACCGTGAAGCACAGGGGTGGCAGCATCATGGGTGCAGGAGGGACTGGTGCACTTCACAAAATAGATGGCATCATGAGGAAGGGAAATTATGTGGATATATTGAAGCAACATCTCAAGACATCAGTCAGGAAGTTAAAGCTTGGTTGCAAATGTGTCTTCCAAATGGACAATGACCCCAAGCATACTTCCAATGTTGTGGCAAAATGGCTTAAGGACAACAAAGTCAAGGTATTGGAGTGGCCATCACAAAGCCCTGACCTCAATCCTATAGAAAATGTGTGGGCAGAACTGAAAAAGCGTGTGCGAGCAAGGAGGCCTCTAAACCTGACTCAGTTACATCAGCTCTGTCAGGAGGAATCGGCCAAAATTCACCCAACTTATTGTGGGAAGCTTGTGGAAGGCTACCCGAAACGTTTGACCCAAGTTAAACACTTTAAAGGCAATGCTACCAAATACTAATTGAGTGTATGTAAACTTCTGACCCACTGTGAATGTGATGAAAGAAATCAAAGCTGAAATAAATAATTCTCTCTACTATTATTCTGACATTTCACATTCTTAAAATGAAGTGCTGATCCTAACTGACCTAAGATCGGGAATTTTTACTAGGATTAAATGTAAGGAATTGTGAAAAACTGAGTTTAAATGTATTTAGCTAAGGTGTATGTAAACTTCCGACTTCAACTGTATGTCAACATTTGCCTTTTGAGTACCAGTAGTTTGGCATTGGCAATGCACTCTCAAAATACACCGTTGCGCTAATCTAACAACAACAACAAAAAATACTGTATATACAGTCAAACTGGAAATCCCTATGGGTTTCTATACCACATTGTTGTTCGAAGCTAAAAACAGGTTTTCTTCTGCGGATAATGACGGCTAACATAAATGGTTTATATTACGATGGTGTGATGTGGTTTGTAGGGTTCTGACTGGACTCTGGGGGCTGGAGTCTACTTTCTATAGTAAAAACATGCAGATGCCAAGACATCTGAATGGACTGACAACTCAATGTAGTGTAGTGTACTGTATCTCTCTGTCTGCGTCTCAATACACCTCTCTGTCTGCATCCCAAATGGCACCCTATTCCCTGTGTAGTGCACTACCTTTGACCAGAGGCCATATGGTTCTGGTCAAAAGTAGTGCACTATATAGGGAATAGGTCGGCATTTGAGACACATCCTCTGTAAATCAGATATCTGGCTAATTTCACATCAAATATTACTCCGCTGACCTCTGTAAAACACCTCATTTTCACCATTCAAAAAATAACATTACATCACTCCGCTAGTAATTTTTATAAATGGAGCATCCCCCGGCGTGAAACCTTACACTATTCAAACAAGGCCACCAGAAAACTGGCCTTTTGTTGAGGTTGAGCGGGAAAAAAACTAAACAGCCAGTCAGAGCAGTAGGGATGCGTCCCAAATGGCACCCTATTCCCTATATAGTGCACTACTTTTGACCGGGGCACATAGGCCTCTGGTCAAAAGTAATGCACTATATAGGGAATAGGGTGCCATTTGGGACACAGACTACATTTACTGAGCAAGCGTCTCAGTGTCAC
Organism: Coregonus lavaretus; assembly: GCF_964263955.1. Lineage (NCBI taxonomy): Eukaryota > Metazoa > Chordata > Actinopteri > Salmoniformes > Salmonidae > Coregonus > Coregonus lavaretus. The sequence continues at coordinate 50,741,514 of NC_139993.1, read as the reverse complement.
AGAGAGGTTATGTTTGACACTGTTGGAGATTTATGACGTTGACGAGGTGTTTATAGAAGTCAATTCATTTTAGCTAATTTTCTTAAGCACCATTTTGGATGATGTCGACAGTTTTCTCATCAAAAGGAGAAGCAAGGTCCTTTAGACCAGTTCCAAAAACAAACTGTGGAAACTTTAAAAGCATGATTAAAACAGATAGTTTGCAATCCTCTACATTCAGGTTTATAATTTTGTGATGAAGATAGGTTTAATGTTAACAAACAGATCACCGACCATTTCGAATCCCACCGTACCTTCTCCGCTATGCAATCTGGTTTCCGAGCTGGTCATGGGTGCACCTCAGCCACGCTCAAGGTCCTAAACGATATTATAACCACGATCGATAAAAGACAGTACTGTGCAGCCGTCTTCATCGACCTGGCCAAGGCTTTCGACTCTGTCAATCACCACATTCTTATTGGCAGACTAAATAGCCTTGGTTTCTCAAATGACTGCCTCACCTGGTTCACCAACTACTTCTCAGATAGAGTTCAATGTGTCAAATCGGAGGGCCTGTTGTCTGGACCTCTGGCAGTCTCTATGGGGGTGCCACAGGGTTCAATTCTCGGGCCGACTCTATTCTCTGTGTATATCAATGATGTCGCTCTTGCTGCTGGTGACTCTCAGATCCATCTCTACGCAGACGACACCATTTTGTATACATCTGGTCCTTCATTGGACACTGTGTTAACAAACCTCCAAACGAGCTTCAATGCCATACAACACTCCTTCCGTAGCCTCCAATTGCTCTTAAACGCTAGTAAAACTAAATGCATGCTCTTCAATCGAACGCTGCTTGCACCCGCCCGCCCGCCCGACTAGAATCACTACTCTTGGCGGGTCTGACTTAGAATATGTGGACAACTACAAATACCTAGGTGTCTGGTTAGACCGTAAACTCTCCTTCCAGACTCACATTAAGCATCTCCAATCCAAAGTTACATCTAGAATCGGCTTCCTATTTCGCAACAAAGCCTCCTTCACTCATGCTGCCAAACATGCCCTCGTAAAACTGACTATCCTACCGATCCTTGACTTTGGCGATGTCATTTACAAAATAGCCTCCAACACTCTACTCAGCAAATTGGATGTAGTCTATCACAGTGCCATCCGTTTTGTAATCAAACCCCATTTACTACCCACCATTGTGACCTGTACGCTCTCGTTGGCTGGCCCTCACTACATATTAGTCGCCAAACCCACTGGCTCCAGGTCATCTATAAATCTCTGCTAGGCAAATCCCTGCCTTATCTTAGCTCATTGGTCACCATAGCAACACCCACCCGTAGTATGCGATCCAGCAGGTATATCTCACTGGTCATCCCCAAAGCCAACACCTCCTTTGGCCACCATTCCTTCCAGTTCTCTGCTGCTAATGACTGGAACGAACTGCAAAAATATCTGAAGCTGGACACTCTTATCTCCCTCACTAACTTTAAGCATCAGTTGTCAGAGCAGCTTACCGATCACTGCACCTGTACACAGCCCATCTGTAATTAGCCCACCCAACTACCTCATCCCCATATTGTTATTTATTTTGCTCATTTGCACTCCAGTATCTCTATTTGCACATCATCTTCTGCACATCTATCACTCCAGTGTTAATACTAAATTGTAATTATTTTGCAGTATGGCCTATTTATTGCCTTACCTCCATAACTTACTACATTTGCACACACTGTATATAGATTTTCTATTGTGTTATTGACTGTATGTTTTGTTTATCCCATGTGTAACTCTGTGTTGTTGTTGTTTTTATCGCACTGCTTTGCTTTATCTTGGCCAGGTCGCAGTTGTAAATGAGAACTTGTTCTCAACTGGCCTACCTGGTTAAATAAAGGTGAAATACAATTTTTGAAAATAAAAGGGTTAGGGTTTAATTACATTTTGCCACATTCACCTCATGATTAATAAAGTTAGAAATATTTTATTTTATTTTCAAAACCATGATGTAAGATTGAGTTGTGTCACATTTGTATATGTTATAATGAGTTGAGTTTGCAGAAGGTTAAGGTTTCATGGCGCAATAGCATTGGAGTCAAATTGTTTGGGTGTATTTTTGGAAAGCACCCTGTGCCAATACCTCTTATAACGTGGCTCAGGGTGGATACTTTTGGGACATGCAGCCTACTGTCACAGACAAGACCCTAACACTGAGTTCAACTTCCTACTGTCACAGACAAGACCCTAACACTGAGTTCAACTTCATACTGTCACAGACAAGACCCTAACACTGAGTTCAACTTCCTACTGTCACAGTCAAGACCCTAACACTGAGTTCAACTTCCTACTGTCGCAGACAAGACCCTAACACTGAGTTCAACTTCCTACTGTCGCAGACAAGACCCTAACACTGAGTTCAACTTCCTCCTGTCGCAGACAAGACCCTAACACTGAGTTCAACTTCCTACTGTCACAGACAAGACCCTAACACTGAGTTCAACTTCCTACTGTCACAGACAAGACCCTAACACTGAGTTCAACTTCCTACTGTCACAGACAAGACCCTAACACTGAGTTCAACTTCCTCCTGTCACAGACGAGACCCTAACACTGAGTTTAACTTCTCTTTCTTATTCTTCTCACAGTGAACACTAATCCTCCTATCCAACAGTAACCTTAGGAGTGTGTGTCAAAATCAAACTGTTTTTAAATGTAATAATCCATACAGGTGAAGTGTCAATCTCTTTTTATCAAGTATTGTACACACCTCTGAGTGAAAAGTAACATTCCTTTCAGTAGAGAAAGACAACCAAAATATGATCGGGATGAAACTAAGCAGTCAAGGACGGAAAAAATAAACCAGTGTCTGAATGAAGAAGTAAAGAAAAAGAAAGATGCCTACCCTGGGTTGAAATAAAGTGTTCCTTCTCCTTTCCTCTGGGGTGTGAGCAGTGCACAGCACTGTGCTTGTTTATAGTGAGTAGTCGTTCTGCTGGGCACCGATCGCTCACCACACCACAGTATCCCAGTACAAATACACAGAGTGGGTCAGGAGTTCAGGAGTTACTCAACGCTGCCTGTCCTGCTTGCCTGAGCATGGCATTATATTATTTCCTGACGCCTGCAGGTGATGTCAGTTTTCTGGTACCGGGGACAGTCAGAGACATAAAGCGCGTAGTGGAGATGGAGGGGACAGACAATCCCATTTACTAAAACCAAATTCTAAAAATATTTATATATTTGCAAAACCAAAAAACTGTGAATTAAGGTTTTGAATAAAAACTATGAAATTCAAATAAGTCAAAAGTTTGAGTTGAGCCGGTCGGCCGGTGGGCACGGTTTCTGTTAGGTCTTAAAGTAAATGAAGCTCAGAGCAGAACTCACTGACTGCACAGACCTCTGCTGCTGCTGCTCTGGAATCTGTCTTGTTTTTAACCATGAAATATGTCTCAATGCACCAGAGACATTAAGGCTATTTCTAGTGTGGTTTTTACACCACATGATATTCACTTAGGATAACTGTGTTGTTAATGGCTTATTGTAAAATATCGGGGGGGGGTTTTCTGCTAAGACTATCATTTGCCATTTTTATTTATTTGTAGAATTTTGTCATAGCAACATTTGAGAGCTGTGAATTTATATAATAACTGCATATAGTACATTAAAATATATACACTACCGTTCAAACGTTTGGGGTCACTTATAAATGTCCTTGTTTTTGAAAGAAAAGCATTTTTTTTGTCCATTAAAATAACATCAAATTGATCAGAAATACAGTGTAGACATTGTTAATGTTGTAAATGGCTATTGTAGCTGGAAATGGCTGATTTTTAATGGAATATCTACATAGGCGAACAGAGGCCCATTATCAGCAACCATAAGTCCTGTGTTCCAATGGCACGTTGTGTTTGCTAATCCAACTCTGCCTAGGTCAGCATCCCGGAGTCGCCTCTTCACTATTGACGTTGAGACTGGTGTTTTGCGGGTACTATTTAATGAAGCTGCTAGTTGAGGACCTGTGAGGCGTCTGTTTCTCAAACTAGACACTTTAATGTATTTGTCCTCTTGCTCAGTTGTGCACCGGGGCCTCCCACTCCTCTTTCTATTCTTGTTAGAGACAGTTTGCGCTGTTCTGTGAAGGGAGTAGTACACAGCGTTGTACGAGATCTTCAGTTTCTTGGCAATTTCTCGCATGGAATAGCCTTCATTTCTCAGAACAAGAATAGACTGACGACTTTCAGAAGAAAGTTATTTGTTTCTGGCCGTTTTGATCCTGTAATCGAACCCACAATTGCTGATGCTCCAGATACTCAACTAGTCTCAAGAAGGCCAGTTTTATTGCTTCTTTAATCAGCACAACAGTTTTCAGCTGTGCTAACATAATTGCAAAAGGGTTTTCTAATGATCAATTAGCCTTTTAAAATGATAAACTTGGATTAGCAAACACAACGTGCCATTGGAACACAGGACTGATGGTTGCTGATAATGGGCCTCTGTTCGCCTATGTAGATATTCCATTTAAAATCAGCTATTTCCAGCTATAATAGCCATTTACAACATTAACAATGTCTACACTGTATTGCTGATAAATTTGATGTTATTTTAATGGACAAAAAAATGCTTTTCTTCGAAAACAATGACTTTCTAAGTGACCCCAAACGTTTGAACGGTAGTGTATATATTTGAATGTACTATATGCAGTTATTATATAAATTCACAGCTCTCAAATGTTGCTATGACAAAATTCTACAAATAAATAAAAATGGCAAATGATAGTCTTATCAGAAAAAAAAACTATATGTTACAAAAAGCCATTAACAACACAGTTATCCTAAGTGAATGTCATGTGGTGTAAAAACCACACTAGAAATAGCCTTAATGTCTCTGGTGCATTCAGACATATTTAATGGTTAAAAACAAGACAGATTCCAGAGCAGCAGCAGCAGAGGTCTGTGCAGTCAGTGAGTTCTGCTCTAAACTTTATTTACTTTAAGACCTAACAGAAACCGTGCTCACCGGCCGACCGGCTCAACTCAACACAGTTTCACTGGGGCTAGCCTGTAGTCTGTACTGTGGCAGGCAGAGTTATAATAATGTTTAAAAAACAGGTATGCTTTTTTTACTGGGAGAATCATCATAAGGTTTTTAATACTTTGGCACCTAGCCGAAAGGACCCAGTCGAGGTTTACTTAACAGAGATGTACTCTAGGCTTCAGCAGCTGACACTTTTCAAAAATATTTTCAAAACTACCTCTAAGAACTTAATTCTAACACCTTATACAACTACACTAGAGAGCGGATGAGACAATGTCTCATACAGTACATGAAAGAGTTGTTCAGAACCATGTGCTGTATTTACAGTAGTATATCATACATCTATATTCAATTGATGTAATGAACTTAATTTCCTCCAACCACAGTAGGTATGTGTAACTAAACCTCCTCTGAGAAGAGGAGATGGTCAGACTCAGAGACATTCTCCTTCAGGAGAAACAGAAACCTGGGCTATTGGGATGGTAGGGTTGTAGCCGGCTGAGAGAGACTGAGAGAGAAGGCACAGCACTCCTAGACAGGACCAGATCCAAGTGACTTTGTACTCCATGCGGTGACAAACTTTGGATGAACTCAGAAAAACGGCAGGGAGTAAAACACTATGCATAACTGTGTCACTCACTCCCCCTCCAAAACCCTAACAAGACAACAGAGAAAGGAGAGAGAGCCAGCAGGCCTCAAAAGGCCCCCTGCTCTCCTTAGAAACTGGCCCAATTGAGGGTGCGCTACATGGGGCAGGAGGACTGGGTCGGTGGGGAGTGGAGGTGGAGGGTGGCGGTGGGGGGGGGGGGGGGGTTGAACTTCAATGAAAATGAAAACATCATGGAAAAGTAGAATCACATACACACAGGGAATAAAATAAACAGCACAACCCATCACCTCCACACACAGCACCACAGCAGTGAAGCAGGAAGTATGGACCAAGTGAGAGCACAGAGATAATGAAAATGATATCTCTTTTATCCTCTATCTATCTATCCCATTTTATTTCATGCACTAATGACTGTGAAACACAGTGGAGCCGCTTCCACGTCAAACCCAGACAGCGATAGCATCTCAATATCTCACAAGTACAAATTTAAAGGAGTCCCCATTCCATTCCATAGCTTAGAACGGGAAAATAATAGACAAGATATATACACACTATCGCTCCTGAGCAGCTCTGAATTCTATCTGTGCCAATTTCAGAAATGTCAAGGGGAAAAGGGGTTTGTATTCTGGAAAGACGACTTCTGTTATGCTGCTCCCTAAGTCTAATGTCACTGCATCTGCTCTTAGTGCAATTATTCTGGGTACATGGTCTCTCACAACAGCACAGACAAATGGAGAGACAGACCGCAAGTGAATTAAATGAGACACACTCAGCAGAGAGATTTGACAGCTAGCACACAAGGGGGAAACATTATGATGAAGACGGTAATTTAGCTCTCAACACTTTCCATCATCAACGCCATCAAACCTTCAGATGTTTGACACTATAATTGTAAAATATTTTCAATCAAGTAGCACTGATTGTAGGGCTGCCTAATGTGTAATAGCATAAAATGGATTGCACTCCAAAAACATGTGCAAATGGTAAAAACACAGGTCTTAAAAATAGCCACATTTGTATTTCTCTTCTCATATAAGAATGTAATTCAAAGCACATTGAAAAACATGCATGCATGCCCTGGCTGCAACAAGTTCATCTATGCGAATGGCTGTGAATTGTAGGCTAAAACGCGCTTTCTCTGAAGACATTTATGAGTCCTATATAGAGCGCATACAATGTCCCCTTTACTTGGGCTTCTGTAGCCGACGAAGAACGCACTTTACGTTTCTCTAGGTAGCTAGTAAGCCTATAGTTTTTCCTTCAAATTGTGTAGGTCTGTATTTGACGTGCATTCAGTAGCCCAGTAGATAACTTCATAAAACGCATTGGGCCTACCTGTTTTTTCTTTGATTTCACACAAGACGTTGAAGAGAGCAGGCTTCATCCTGTGGCAATTCAAGGCGTGTTTCCTATAAAACAAAATAAAGTAAAGTTCAAAAATTCTCATAAATCCTAAAAGCGTTAGCCTAATAACGTAGTTATAAAGGTTTTATTGAAGCATATAGCCTATGTCGCAAATTATGGAGACAGGCAATTGTGTGAAGCAAATGATGCGCATCACGTCAACCTTTTATTGAAAGCCGGCTGTATTTGTATATGCATGCTTAATCTCGAAAGTAAAATAGCATATGTAATATTTAAAAATGACATGTTAATATTTATATTATTATTATTATTATTATTATTATTATTATTGGAAGCAAATAAAGAAAGTAAACTGGAATATATAGCTATTTGTTACTGCCTAAAAATGTAATGCAACAAATTATTATGTTCTGGACTGATTGAGCAACAATACAAACAATAATTTATACAACAGTTTTGAAGATGTATTTTTGTTTCTTTTTCAACAATTATTACATGTATTGTTTGTTGTTGAATTTGTATAAATTACAGTCATGTTCATCACAGTGCAACACAGGACAGTGGAAAAGGGTTGTCCAAAGAGTTTCATAGTATTTTGAAAGATTCCTCTCTGCTGCTCGCCCTGCACGATGTAGGCAAAACACAGCCTACAAACGCAGTGCGCGTTTGAGCACTTCGCTTTAGCTTCTGAGTCAATTGAATATCTAGTAACTGGATGCACATTATTTATCTGCAATTACTATCAATGGCCCATTGTATAGCCCATGCAAATAATAAATGATAGCCTATAATAGCATATTCCAGATTTATATTAGATTTAGGCTATGCCTTATCAGTTGTTATATTTTGACTGGAGTGACAGAGAGAGAGAGCTGTGTTTGCACAAAAGTTCATCGAAATGATGATGTTGTCAATCAATGTGATGCTGGTTATTTTGATGACAAATCGCATCCACAAACTTGAGATGTCAGATTTGCACGTCGTTATTGATTTGTCAGATGTGTGAAAACACTTTGAATCTATAGTGAAAACACTTTGAATCTAACCTACTGTCTTGTCTGTACGTTATACTGCTGCAATATTATATCATTTCTGGAAATTCAGGAAAAAAGTATATGTCTACTAAATACTTATAATAAGAGAACTTCAAAGTTGAAATTGAGTCTGCTGCACTGTGGATGTTATAATTTTTCCAAATGCGCGCTCGCCCGCTTATCGTTATTGGCTGTTGGGCTCGAATGCGTAATTCTTCTCCATTCCATCAATATAATATTTTTCACTAGAAATCTGACTGACTTGAAATGTCTTCTTATCCACCTTAATTTAATGAATACAGTAGTTTGCCACACATTCGTTGTCCATGTTGACAAGGTAGGCTACTGCGCACATCTGGCACCTTACCTGGCTTGAGCTTCATCCAGACTCTGATCTGTGATGGTCATTATTTGCTGTAAAATGTCTCCAATGTCCTGTTTTCTCCCATCGCCTTCCGTTCCTCCGGTGCCTTCCATGTGTTGCGACAGGCCGGGGTGCGATGCCATCCCTACTCCCGCATGAGAGTGCATCAACCGCGGCTGCTGGTCCATCTCTTCCGATCTATTTATAAACTCTCACCTCCGCGTCAATCTCACAAAAGAGAATCCTTGACAAATTCCGACTGACCCACCCGGGTTCTTGCTCGCGCTCCCGAGTTCTCCAAGTCGGAGGCGAAGAGAAACAAGCGCTCTTTCTCGCTCTCTCTGCTCTTCCAGCTGGTCTGAAGTGAATCTGAAATCTGATCTGAAATGATAAGCAGACTTCAACTACAAATATGAATCTGGACGCTTCCTTTCATGTGTCAGAGCCTGTGTCTTCCCGAAACACAATCCCGTTTTCTCCGAGAGACTACGCCGTATCGAAGGTGGGTTATGGAAACCTGAAGTGCAGGCTATTTCGATTTATTCCATCCGCTTGCTTTTGTTGCATACAGTACGGAACCGCAGTCACTGGAAGGCAGCACATAGCGAGAGTATAAAAGTGAGACTCCGCCTACGCGTCATGATTGGGAATAGAGACCATTTAGCCCCACCTTGAGGTGCCTCTCGTGAAACGTCAATCATAGCGCTGTGTGAAGGGGGGATAAAGGAGCAGAGCTGGGAGATGTGGCCAGCTGTAAGCACTGGGACAGTTCGGAGTGGCAACCCTGTGATGGATAGAACCTGAACTACAAATAAATAATAGTGGGTTGACACAACAGGTCTGCGGTAGTTTTCCCCTCTGACCACACAAGCATCAACATTTTCTCTCCACACCAGTTCATTTAATCCTCTGCCTGTTGCCAATAAGCAGATTTATCCCAGTGCAGTAGCCCACACTAATCAAAACAATCGACCATCTCCTTCATTTAAGGAAAATTATTATACTGAACAAAAATATAAATGCAACATGCAACAATTTCAAAGATTATACTGAGTTAGAGCTCATATAAGGAAATCAGTCGATTGAAATAAATTCATTAGGCCCTAATCTATGGATTTCACATGACTGGGAATTTGCATCTGTTGGTCACAGATACCTTTAAAAGAAAATTAGGGGTGTGGATCAGAAAACCAGTCAGTATCTGGTGTGACCACCATTTGCCTCATGCAGCGCGACACATCTCCTTCGCATAGAGTTGATCAAGCTGCTGATTGTGGCCTGTGGAATGTTTCCCCACTCCTCTTCAATGGCTGTGCGAAGATGCTGGATATTGGCGGGAACTGGAACACGCTGTCATACAAGTCGATCCAGAGTGTCTGTTGAGTATGCAGGCCATTTAAGAACTGGGACATTTTCACCTTCCAGGAATTGTGTACAGATCCTTGAGACATGGGGCCTTGCATTATCATGCTGAAACATGAGGTGATGGCGGCAGATGAATTGCACGACAATGGGCCTCAGGATCTCTTCACAGTATCTCTGTGCATTCAAATTCAAATTGGTAAAATGCAATTGTGTTCATTGTCCGTAGAGAAATAAGCTTTGTGTACATATGGAACATTTCTGGGATCTTTTATTCCAGCTCATGAAACATGGGAACAACACTTTACATGTTGTGTTTATATTTTTGTTCAATGTAGATAGATAAGGTACTTATTTAAAAATTAATGCCAGAGAAGAAGAATCCACTTACTAAGTAGAATGATCACACTGAAATACATTGGAGGCAAAAATTGTATAACAACATTATTACAATAATAGGCTATTCATATTTAGTTCGATACAATGTAAAATGTTATTTAGAATAGCCTATAACCATGCTTATTTCAGTGCATATTTACACTTGAATTGTGGTGCACTGAGAATGCACACTGCCCTCACATTGTTTATGTTATTTCAGGTAGGTAGGCCTACAGTACTGTTTGTATGTTGGAGGGCTGCGCATGGCTGGGTTTGGCTAGGCGCTCCTAATGTAAGCCGGTGACCCATGGTGCGCAGCCAAGCAGTAAGGCCCATGTGTGTCTGGCCAGGCTGAAAAGTGCCCTTCAGGCCTAGGCAGCACAGCACAGGGCTGTGTCCCAAATGGCACCCTATTTCCTTTATAGGGCACTACTTTTAACCAGAGCCCTATGTGGAATAGTTTGCCATTTGGGACACAGCCCACAGCACAGCCCTCACTCAATAGTACCACTGTTCCTGCTGCTATAGTGGGCATGCACAGCTAGGGGGAGGGGAGGGAGCAGCCAGGTCACTCCAGATCCAAGGCGATATTTGATGTTCACCCAGTTTCACAGAACTTCGGGAGATGCCTTCAAAATGATCCACTAGGACCAACAGTGAGCACTATTACCATCAAGTAGGCTTGCGGCTTTCTAGGGTGTTGTGGATGGAGATGGTGGATGGGCTTAACCCCGCGAGCGCCAGCTCCAAGGGCTGCATGTTCAATCCCAGTGCTAGGCACTCGTTTTTATTTATTCATATTTTTAACACTATCCCAAACCTTAACCATTACCTTAACCATTCTGAATTAATGCCTAAACTTAACTGTCAACATTTGAAGTTTACCCCCCCAAATTGTTTTTGAATACTGAAGTCAAACAGTTTCACACCGTGAGATCTTGTTGGAGGAAGAGCCCAAGCTCTCTAGTGTGGAAGTTAAGTATGAACAATGCTGTTGGAATAGAATAGAATGGAATATTATACTCATAGGTGACAATTGTCTAGAGTAGCAATGCACTTCATTTTTTAATCAAATCAGAAATGTTCCCTAAAACCCAACAGTGTTCTAAGATGAATGTGCTGTATCATATATATTTTTTTTCCATCACGCCAGGTGTTTTATTTTTATAACAAGAATAACATTAAAAAATATACACATGAGCTGACCCATTGGATTTTGTGGGGGTTTGTATCATTTGATTAACACAACATGCCTACCACTTTGAAGATGCAACATATTTTTTATTGTGAAACAAACAAGAAATAAGACAAAAAAACTGAAAACTTGAGCGTGCATAACTATTCACCCCCTCCAAAGTCAATACTTTGTAGAGCCACCTTTTGCAGCAATTACAGCTGCAAGTCTCTTGGGGTATGTCTCTATAAGCTTGGCACATCTAGCCACTGGGATTTTTGGCCATTCTTCAAGGCAAAACTGCTCCAGCTCTTTTTTAATCTTACAGTTTCCTACATGACCCTCAACAAGAAAAAAGAAAAACTAAGAAGGTACACAAAAATAACTTACAAAGCATTACAGTTAGCACTTACAGTATTATGAGAGAAGCCATTTAGGGTGAGAGAGAGAGAGTGAGGAATTATCTACATGACCTCATTACATGAGATGACCTGAAGCCTAGAGTAGAGAGAAGAGTACAGTGCTGTGTCTCAGCCACTATGCAATAGGCACTAGCTAGGGGAACTATCCACCTCTGACTGCACCACTGTCAGCTCCCATTCACTCTCAGCCATATCTGAGCCTAACACACAGGGGTGAGCATTGCACGTACAGGCATGTCACACACACACACGCACGCATACACACACAGAGTCTGTGGCCGATAGTGGCAGAGAGTGTGTTTGCTCGTGTTGTCTCTCTGGCGTGTTTTAAGTGATTACACCGAGGCTCTTTCATAGATGAGAAACATGATAAGGTTTGGCATTCATTCATGTCTTTACTGGTATGCAGCAAAAGCACTGTTGAAGTTGATATTTTGCAATATGTCAATAGCTACCTCTCAGGTGTCTCTCTTCTTCATGCTTTCTTGAGAACTGACACCTCAACCTCATATACAGTGGGGAAAAAAAGTATTTAGTCAGCCACCAATTGTGCAAGTTCTCCCACTTAAAAAGATGAGAGAGGCCTGTAATTTTCATCATAGGTACACGTCATCTATGACAGACAAAATGAGAAAAAGAAATCCAGAAAATCACATTGTAGGATTTTTAATGAATTTATTAGCAAATTATGGTGGAAAATAAGTATTTGGTCAATAACAAAAAGTTTCTCAATACTTTGTTATATACCCTTTGTTGGCAATGACACAGGTCAAACGTTTTCTCTAAGTCTTCACAAGGTTTTCATACACTGTTGCTGGTATTTTGGCCCATTCCTCCATGCAGATCTCCTCTAGAGCAGTGATGTTTTGGGGCTGTCGCTGGGCAACACAGACTTTCAACTCCCTCCAAAGATTTTCTATGGGGTTGAGATCTGGAGACTGGCTAGGCCACTCCAGGACCTTGAAATGCTTCTTACGAAGCCACTCCTTCGTTGCCCGGGCGGTGTGTTTGGGATCATTGTCATGCTGAAAGACCCAACCACGTTTCATCTTCAATGCCCTTGCTGATGGAAGGAGGTTTTCACTCAAAATCTCACGATACATGGCCCCATTCATTCTTTCATTTACACGGATCAGTCGTCCTGGTCCCTTTGCAGAAAAACAGCCCCAAAGCATGATGTTTCCACCCCCATGCTTCACAGTAGGTATGGTGTTCTTTGGATGCAACTCAGCATTCTTTGTCCTCCAAACACGACGAGTTGAGTTTTTACCAAAAAGTTATATTTTGGTTTCATCTGACATTCTCCCAATCCTCTTCTGGATCATCCAAATGCACTCTAGCAAACTTCAGACGGGCCTGGACATGTACTGGCTTAAGCAGGGGGACACATCTGGCACTGCAGGATTTGACTCCCTGGCGGCGTAGTGTGTTACTGATGGTAGGCTTTGTTACTTTGGTCCCAGCTCTCTGCAGGTCATTCACTAGGTCCCCCCGTGTGGTTCTGGGATTTTTGCTCACCGTTCTTGTGATCATTTTGACCCCACGGGGTGAGATCTTGCGTGGAGCCCCAGATCGAGGGAGATTATCAGTGGTCTTGTATGTCTTCCATTTCCTAATAATTGCTCCCACAGTTGATTTCTTCAAACCAAGCTGCTTACCTATTGCAGATTCAGTCTTCCCAGCCTGGTGCAGGTCTGCAATTTTGTTTCTGGTGTCCTTTGACAGCTCTTTGGTCTTGGCCATAGTGGAGTTTGGAGTGTGACTGTTTGAGGTTGTGGACAGGTGTCTTTTATACTGATAACAAGTTCAAACAGGTGCCATTAATACAGGTAACGAGTGGAGGACAGAGGAGCCTCTTAAAGAAGAAGTTACAGGTCTGTGAGAGACAGAAATCTTGCTTGTTTGTAGGTGACCAAATACTTATTTTCCACCATAATTTGCAAATAAATTCATTAAAAATCTTACAATGTGATTTTCTGGATTTTTTTTCCTCAATTTGTCTGTCATAGTTGACGTGCACCTATGATGAAAATTACAGGCCTCTCTCATCTTTTTAAGTTGGAGAACTTGCACAATTGGTGGCTGACTAAATACTTTTTTTCCCCACTGTATAACTGAAGTAATCACGACAGTGATATTACTACAGGTAAATGTAAATCTACAGAACGCTGAGTCGTTTGATGGACTCTTTCAATTATACTGTCAACATGGAAAATATTGTGTTATGTTTTGTTTTGCTAAACACAATCTAGAGATAAAAAGTATAATATCTTGCAAAAGAGATACCAATGTTATCGATAGTTCAGACATAAAATGCCACGTATTCATTTAACCCATTAATTAGAAAGTAAATGACAATACATTAAATTTTGGTGGTAGGCTCTGCAGCTTCAGGGTACCTCACTGCCATAGCAAAGCTAAATCATTACCATAATAATAAACTACAGGCAGTCAGCGCAGTATAGCTGTATCAATCCCCCTGACTGAAACAAAATTAGAGCCCAAACAGGTGGAGGCTGGCGTGGGTGGTGGGAAAGCAGGAAACAGACATGTCACCAAGAAACACCAGCGCATAACTTGTGCGGCCATCAGAGGATGTGTGTGCGTAGAACTGGTCATCTTAATAGACCGCAATAGTACTACCCCTTTCCTGCAGTCAAATGACCAAATCGCCATCTAGTGGCCTCATGGGTGGAATGTTATTAATATTTTTCCTAATTTCCTAATTAATAAACATTATTTCAAAAACCTGCTGAAAATCCAGTGTTTCTATTTCAAACGGTTTTGTAATATTTCAGTCTTCTGTGATGTACACTGAGTGTACAAAACATTAAGAATTACTTCCTAATATTGAGTTGAACCCCCACCCCCTTTTTCCCACAGAACAGCCTCAATTCATTGAGGCATGGACTCTACAAGGTGTCAAAAGCGTTCCAAAAGGATGCTGGCCCATGTTGACTCAAATGCTTCCCACAGTTGTGTCAAGTTGGCTAGATGTCCTTTGGGAGGTGGACCATTCTTGATACACACGGGAAACTGTTGAGCATGAAAAACCCAGCAGCGTTGCCGTTCTTGACACAAACCAGTGATTCTGGCACCTAGAGTGGCTTGCGAAAGTATTCACCCCCCTTGACATTTTTCCTATTTTGTTGCCTTACAACCTGGAATTAAAATTGATTTTTTGGGGGTTTGTATCATTTGATTTACACAACATGCCTACCACTTTGAAGATGCAAAATATATATTTTTGTGAAACAAACAAGAAATAAGACCAAAAAAAAGAAAACTTGAGCGTGCATAACTATTCACCCCCCCAAAGTCAATACTTTGTAGAGCCACCTTTTGCAGCAATTACAGCTGCAAGTCTCTTGGGGTATGTCTCTATAAGCTTGGCACATCTAG
Source organism: Coregonus lavaretus (assembly GCF_964263955.1). NCBI lineage: Eukaryota > Metazoa > Chordata > Actinopteri > Salmoniformes > Salmonidae > Coregonus > Coregonus lavaretus. The sequence goes on along the minus strand of NC_139993.1, from coordinate 50,726,387 downwards.
CCACTGGGATTTTTGCCCATTCTTCAAGGCAAAACTGCTCCAGCTCCTTCAAGTTGGATGAGTTCCGCTGGTGTACAGCAATCTTTAAGTCAAACCACAGATTCTCAATTGGATTGAGGTCTGGGCTTTGACCAGGCCATTCCAAGACATTTAAATGTTTCCCCTTAAACCACTCGAGTGTTGCTTTAGCAGTATGCTTAGGGTCATTGTCAATTGGCACAGCGTCGTCCGGGTTTGGCCGGTGTAGGCCGTCATTGTAAATAATAATTTGTTATTAACTGACTTGCCTAGTTAAATAAAGGTAAAAAAATAAATAATAATAATTGTCCTGCTGGAAGCTGAACCTCCGTCCCAGTCTCAAATCTCTGGAAGACTGAAACAGGTTTCCCTCAAGAATTTCCCTGTATTTAGCGCCATCCATCATTCCTTCAATTCTGACCAGTTTCCCAGTCCCTGCAGATGAAAAACATCCCCACAGCATGATGCTGCCACCACCATGCTTCACTGTGGGGATGGTGTTCTCGGGGTGGTGAGAGGTGTTGGGTTTGCGCCAGACATGGCGTTTCCTTGATGGCCAAAAAGCTCAATTTTTGTCTCATCTGACCAGAGTACCTTCTTCCATATGTTTGGGGAGTCTCCCACATGCCTTTTGGCGAACACCAAACGTTTTTGCTTATTTTTTTCTTTAAGCAATGGCTTTTTTCTGGCCACTCTTCCATAAAGCCCAGCCTGGCTTAAAGTGATCCTATGGACAGATACTCCAATCTCCGCTGTGGAGCTTTGCAGCTCCTTCAGGGTTATCTTTGGTCTCTTTGTTGCCTCTCTGATTAATGCCCTCCTTTGCCTGGGCCGTGAGTTTTGGTGGGCGGCCCTCTCTTGGCAGGTTTGTTGTGGTGCCATATTCTTTCCATTTTTTTAATAATAGATTTAATGGTGTTCTGTGGGATGTTCAAAGTTCCCCTTGCTTAGTGGAGTTGCAGACTCTGGGGCCTTTCAGAACAGGTGTATATATTCTGAGATCATTTGACAGATCATGTGACACTTAGCTTGCACACAGGTGGACTTTATTTAACTAATTCTGTGACTTCTGAAGGTAATTGGTTGCACCAGATCTTATTTAGGGGCTTCATAGCAAAGGGGGTGAATACATATGCACGCACCACTTTCCATTATTTATTTTTTAGAATATTTTGAAACAAGTTATTTTTTTCATTTCACTTCACCAATTTGGACTATTTTGTGTATGTCCATTACATGAAATCCAAATAAAAATCAATTTAAATGACAGGTTGTAATGCAACAAAATAGGAAAAACGCCAAGGGGGATGAATACTTTTGCAAGGCACTGTATTACCATACCCCGTTCAAAGGCACTTAAATATTTTGTCTTGCCCATTCACCCTCTGAATGGCACACATACATAATCCATGTCTTAATTGTCTCAAGGCTTACAAATCCTTCTTTAACATGTCTCCTCCCCTTTAGCTACACTGATTGGCATCAATAAGGGATCATAGCTTTCACCTGGTCAGTCTATGTCATGGAATGAGCAGGTGTAATTAATGTTTTGTACACTCAGTGTATATAAAGTGATATATTGGGATGCAAACTCAAAATATTATACATTTCAACTCTATATCTGACATGGTACAGGTACATGTACACTACCGTTCAAAAATTTGGGGTCACTTAGAAATGTCCTTGTTTTCCATGAAAACATACATGAAATGAGTTTGAATAGGTCAAGCTGCTCCCACAACAGTTCATTAGGGTTGAATCCGGTGACTGTGCAGGCCACTCCATTATAGACAGAATGCCAGCTGACTGCTTCTTCCCTAAATTGTTCTTGCATAGTTTTGAGCTGTGCTTTGGGTCATTGTCCTGTTGTAGGAGGAAATTGGCTCCAATCAAGCACCTTCCACAGCGTATGGCATCGCTTTGCATAATGGAGTGATAGCCTTCCTTCTTCAAGATCCCTTTTACCCTGTACAAATCTCCCACTTTACCACCACCAAAGCACCCCCAGACCATCACATTGCCTCCACCATGCTTGACAGATGGCATCAAGCACTCCTCCAGCATCTTTTCATTTGGTCTGCGTCTCACAAATGTTCTTCTTGTGGTCCTCTGTAGCTCAATTGGTAGAGCATGGCGCTTGTAACGCCAGGGTAGTGGGTTCGATCCCCGGGACCACCCATACGTAAAAATGTATGCACACATGACTGTAAGTCGCTTTGGATAAAAGCGTCTGCTAAATGGCATATTATTATTATTTGTGATCCGAACACCTCAAACTTTGATTAGTCTGTCCATAACACTTTTTTCCAATCTTCCTCTGTCCAGTGTCTGTGTTCTTTTGCCCATCTTAATCTTTTCTTTTTATTGGCCAGTCTGAGATATGGCATTTTCTTTGCAACTGTGCCTAGAAGGTCAGCATCCCGGAGTCACCTCTTCACTGTTGACGTTGAGACTGGTGTTTTGTGGGTACTATTTAATGAAGCTGCCAGTTGACGACCTGTGAGGCATCTGTTTCTCAAACTAGACACTAATGTATTTGTCCTTTTGCTCAGTTGTGCACCGGGGCCTCCCACTCCTCTTTCTATTCTGGTTAGAGCCAGTTTGCGCTGTTCTGTGAAGGGAGTAGTATAGAGCGTTGTACGAGATCTTCAGTTTCTTGGCAATTTCTTGCATGGAATAGCCTTCATTTCTCAGAACAAGAATAGACTGATGAGTTTTAGAAGAAAGTTCTTTGTTTTTGGCCATTTTGAGCCTGTAATCGAACCCACAATTGCTGATGCTCCAGATACTCAACTAGTCTCAAGAAGGCCAGTTTTATTGCTTCTTTAATCAGCACAACAGTTTTCAGCTGTGCTAACATAATTGCAAAAGGGTTTTCTAATGATCAATTAGCCTTTTAAAATGACAAACTTGGATTAGCAAACACAACATGCCATTGGAACACAGGACTGATGGTTTCTGATAATGGGCCTCTGTACGCCTATGTAGATATTCCATAAAAAATCAGCTGTTTCCAGCTACAATAACCATTTACAACATTAACAATGTCTACACTGTATTTCTGATCAATTTGATGTTATTTTAATGGACAAAAAAAAGATTTTCTTTCGAAAACAAGAACATTTCTAAGTGACCCCAAAATGTTGAACGGTAGTGTATATTCTTTTTTTTAAGCCCATAACCATGTGTGTGAGGTGTATACTTTTGTTTCAAAGTAGATTTGTTTAAGACTACCAAGAAACACTCTGTGTGACCCTGATTTAGCCCACTGCAGTATTAACATTTACATTTACATTTAAGTCATTTAGCAGACGCTCTTATCCAGAGCGACTTACAGTTAGTGAATAATTTTTTTTTTTTATACTGGCCCCCCGTGGGAATCGAACCCACAACCCTGGCATTGCAAATGCCATGCTCTATCAACTGAGCTACATCCCTGCCGGCCATTCCCTCCCCTACCCTGGACGACGCTGGGCCAATTGTGCGCCGCCCATGAGTCTCCCGGTCACGGCCGGCTGCGACAGAGCCTGGTAGGGTGTTGAATTAAGGTAGGGTGTTGAATCTAATTGGTGCAATATCAGCTATTGCTTTAAGCTGATGCAAACACTCAGGTTTCCTGTCTGAACTGACTTCGCTTGATAAGAAGCAAAGCAAAAGCCACTCCTCACTTTACTGAAATGGGGAGTATCCTATCCTTAGAGAGAATGTCCTCAGATCAACAGCTCCCACCCGATGCTCTATGTTCTATGGTTCTAAAAGGAGTTGTGAGGGGCTAGGCCTGCTCCTCTGCCCCCACCATGGTGTGATATTTGACAGGACTGTTAGAGGCTGCTGCTGTCGTTACTTTTAATAACTGAAATTATATTACAGAGTATCGTATTAGCCAGGGCAATATTGTCTCATATGAAATGAACAAGTACACTGCCATGGCAATCTGTATTGTACAACTGATCACAACTGCAAATAATGTAGCTAATTGGGTTATTAGCAATTTCTATTGTATATCAGTTGGTTTGTGAATAAACGATCAACTGTACACCAGCGGAACCCATCCAACTTGAAGGAGCTGGAGCAGTTTTGCCTTGAAGAATGGGCTAAAATCCCAGTGTGCCAAGCTTATAGAGACATACCCCAAGAGACTTGCAGCTGTAATTGCTGCAAAAGGTGGCTCTACAAAGTATTGACTTTGGGGGGTGAATAGTTATGCACGCTCAAGTTTTCAGTTTTTTTTCTTATTTCTTGTTTGTTTCACAAAAATATATATTTTGCATCTTCAAAGTGGTAGGCATGTTGTGAAAATCAAATGATACAAACCCCCCAAAAAATCAATTATTAATTCCAGGTTGTAAGGCAACAAAATAGGAAAAATACCAAGGGGGGTGAATACTTTCGCAAGCCACTGTAGGTGCCAGGCTCACCGGTTTGTGTCAAGAACGGCAACGCTGCTGGGTTTTTCATGCTCAACAGTTTCCCATGTGTATCAAGAATGGTCCACCTCCCAAAGGACATCTAGCCAACTTGACACAACTGTGGGAAGCATTGGAGTCAACATTGGCCAGCATCCCTTTGTAACGCTTTTGACACCTTGTAGAGTCCATGCCTCAATGAATTGAGGCTGTTCTGTGGGAAAAAGGGGGTGGGGGTTCAACTCAATATTAGGAAGTAATTCTTAATGTTTTGTACACTCAGTGTACATCACAGAAGACTGAAATATTACAAAACCGTTTGAAATAGAAACACTGAATTTTCAGCAGGTTTTTGAAATATTGTTTATTAATTAGGAAATTAGGAAAAATATTAATAACATTCCACCCATGAGGCCACTAGATGGCGATTTGGTCATTTGACTGCAGGAAAGGGGTAGTACTGTTGCAGTCTATTAAGATGACCAGTTCTGCGCACACACATCCTCTGATGGCCGCACAAGTTATGCGCTGGTGTTTCTTGGTGACATGTCTGTTTCCTGCTTTCCCACCACCCACGCCATCCTCCACCTGTTTGGGCTCTGATTTTGTTTCAGTCAGGGGGATTGATACAGCTATACTGCACTGACTGCCTGTAGTTTATTATTATGGTAATGATTTAGCTTTGCTATGGCAGTGAGGTAGCCTGAAGCTGCAGAGCCTACCACCAAAAATAAATGTATTGTCATTTACTTTCTAATTAATGGGTTAAATGAATACGTGGCATTTTATGTCTGAACTATCGATAACATTGGTATCTCTTTTGCAAGATATTATACTTTTTATCTCTAGATTGTGTTTAGCAAAACAAAACATAACACAATATTTTCCATGTCGACAGTATAATTGAAAGAGTCCATCAAACGACTCAGCGTTCTGTAGATTTACATTTACCTGTAGTAATATCACTGTCGTGATTACTTCAGTTATATATGAGGTTGAGGTGTCAGTTCTCAAGAAAGCATGAAGAAGAGAGACACCTGAAAGGTAGCTATTGACATATTGCAAAATATCAACTTCAACAGTGCTTTTGCTGCATACCAGTAAAGACATGAATTAATGCCAAACCTTATCATGTTTCTCATCTATGAAAGAGCCTCGGTGTAATCACTTAAAACACGCCAGAGAGACAACACGAGCAAACACACTCTCTGCCACTATCGGCCACAGACTGTGTGTGTGTATGCGTGCGTGTGTGTATGTGACATGCCTGTACGTGCAATGCTCACCCCTGTGTGTTAGGCTCAGATATGGCTGAGAGTGAATGGGAGCTGACAGTGGTGCAGTCAGAGGTGGACAGTTCCCCTAGCTAGTGCCTATTGCATAGTGGCTGAGACACAGCACTGTACTCTTCTCTCTACTCTAGGCTTCAGGTCATCTCATGTGATGAGGTCATGTAGATAATTCCTCACTCTCTCTCTCTCACCCTAAATGGCTTCTCTCATAATACTGTAAGTGCTAACTGTAATGCTATGTAAGTTATTTTTGTGTACCTTCTTAGTTTTTCTTTTTTCTTGTTGAGGGTCATGTAGGATACTGTAAGATTAAAAAAGAAAGGGAAAGGATTGAGATCTCACCCAAAGTACGGAAGAAACATCTAATCAGACAGCGTGGAAGAACAGTCACTCTACAGTTCTTCAGATTGATTGGTCCTTTTAATGACATGGGATGGGAGAGATAGAGAGTCCATGTGACAGTGTGAGTGTGGGAATGAGGCCTCATCTGCTCACTGCTTTTATGTTTACTGAGACGACTGACTTAATGCTGCTGACTCTCAATTTCATCAACACTAAAACTGATTATGAACTAGATGGTTCGAGCCCTGTATGCTGATTGGCTGAAAGCTGTGGTATATCAGACCGTATACCATGGGTATGACAAAATATAAATTTTTACTGCTCTAATTACGTTGGTAACCAGTTTATAATAGCAATAAGGCTCCTCAGGGGTTTGTGATATATGGCCAATATACCACGGCTAAGGACCATATCCAGGCATTCTGCGTTGCATCGCGTGTAAGAACAGCCCTTAGCTGTGGTATATTAGCCATATACCACACCCCATCGGGCCTTATTGCTTAAATATAGCAGTATAGATACAATGGTACAGTAGGCTACAGTGCAGATACTGTCCCCATTTCTCCAAACAACAGATGGTATGAGATGAACACATTGATGTCTGCCCTTCCCTAACCCTCCCCTGAGCAGTAACAGATAAATATTGGTACATCATACATTCTTTTACAAGACAGAGATGGGGCTGAGCGTCTCAATCCATCAGCCAATAAAGATAGTAATTCATCCATCAATGATAACAAGGAATAGGAACAGCGTCATCCCCAGTCAGTGTGAGGGAGACATATATATATCCCTGCAGCTACTGTAACTGTGTTGAAGATAGAACTATAGATATTGGACTAATCCTGAAACGCAGAACCAAATCTAACAGTCAAATCAAGCTTTATTTATTTATACTGTCACCAGAGATTAATAGAACCAAATATAACGTTATGTCACCAGAGACTAACAGAACCAAATCAAACAGTCTGTCACCAGAGACTAATATAACCAAATCTAACAGTATGTCACCAGAGACTAATAGAACCAAATCTAACAGTCTGTCACCAGAGACTAATTGTAAGGGTTGGTGTGAGGTGTGACCCAGGTGCGGTGCAGGATAGACAGTAGGCAGAGATGGTGAAACAAAAATCTTTACTGGTGGTCCCGAAGCCAGGATACAAAACAACGGACTTAACACGATACCAGAAAGGTGGAGCAAATAAATCTCCAAAAACAGGCTGACAGCCAAAATACGAAATATTAACTACGACTGAAATAATAAAGAAACAGGGAGAACACTTCTCGAGTACCTGTACATACTTCTCCGATCAGACACTGATTAGTACTGCTGAGCATAGAGAAACTAGCAGAGAAAACTGAGCAAGGGAACACAGGGAAGTGAGGGCATAAATACACAGGTGAACAGGTAGACACAGGTGACACCAATAGGATCATGATTAGTCCAGACTGTGAGTGAGAAGGTGCCTAAGGTTGTCGGAGGAGGACACCTAGTGGATCGCTCCGGAACTGCGACCCCCTCCTGTAACAACTAACAAATCTAACAGTCTGTCACCAGAGACTAACAGAACCAAATCTAACAGTCTGTCACCAGAGACTAATAGAACCAACTCTAACAGTCTGTCACCAGAGACTAATAGAACCAACTATAACAGTCTGTCACCAGAGACTAATTGTAAGGGTTGGTGTGAGGTGTGACCCAGGTGCGGTGCAGGATAGACAGTAGGCAGAGATGGTGAAACAAGAATCTTTACTGGTGGTCCCGAAGCCAGGATACAAAACAACGGACTTAACACGATACCAGAAAGGTGGAGCAAATAAATCTCCAAAAACAGGCTGACAGCCAAAATACGAAATATTAACTACGACTGAAATAATAAAGAAACAGGGAGAACACTTCTCGAGTACCTGTACATACTTCTCCGATCAGACACTGATTAGTACTGCTGAGCATAGAGAAACTAGCAGAGAAAACTGAGCAAGGGAACACAGGGAAGTGAGGGCATAAATACACAGGTGAACAGGTAGACACAGGTGACACCAATAGGATCATGATTAGTCCAGACTGTGAGTGAGAAGGTGCCTAAGGTTGTCGGAGGAGGACACCTAGTGGATCGCTCCGGAACTGCGACCCCCTCCTGTAACAACTAACAAATCTAACAGTCTGTCACCAGAGACTAACAGAACCAAATCTAACAGTCTGTCACCAGAGACTAATAGAACCAACTCTAACAGTCTGTCACCAGAGACTAATAGAACCAACTATAACAGTCTGTCACCAGAGACTAATATAACCAAATCTAACAGTCTGTCACCAGAGACTAATATTGGACAAACAATATCACATCACACAAAGCAAATCTAAAAACTGTAGCCAATGAGTGATCAGAAAAACCAGATTAATCTTTATGTGATGTAATAGTTTCTGTACAGTAATTGCTTTTGATAACAGCAAGAAGACCCACCATTCCACTAGCATTGCATACTGTCAGGAGTCTTGGGACATACAGCACATCAGTCACATAGTGGAGCAGAAAAACAAAGCAAGCAGGGGACCTCCCTTTGAGGATGTTGAGTCATGTGGGGTCTGTTTTATGGGGAAGGCTGCTGGGGTGGAACTGTGAATGAGAATGAAGGGAGAAATGATAAAAGCTGGAGCGAAGTGGGAGAACGAGAGATAGAATGAGAGAGAACGAGGGGGGTACATTGGGGAAGGGAGGTCTGAAAGGATCGATACATCACTGTGCTTGGACAGGGGCCCCAGAACACGACAGGCCCCGTTGCTCAACCAGCTCAACCACTGTCACAGGTAGTGTATTACATGCATCTCACATGTACCTTTCACAGCTTAGAGACGTTGGTTACACACAGGCTGTGTCACAAATGGCACCCTATTTCCTATACACTGAGTGTACAAAACATTAAGGACACTTTCTCTTTCCATGACATAGACTGACCAGCTGAATCCAGGTGAAGGCTATGATCCCTTATTGATGTCACTTGCTAAATTCACTTCAATCGGTGTAGATGAAGGGGAGAAGAGGTTAAAGAAGGATTTTTAAGCCTTTAGACAACTGAGACGTCTATTCAGAGGGTGAATGGGCAAGACAAAAGATGTAAGTGCCTTTGAACAGGGTATGGTAGTAGGTGCTAGGCGTACCGGTTTGTGTCAAGAACTGCAACACTGCCGGGTTTTTCACGCTCAATAGTTTCCCGTGTGTATCAAGAATGGTCCACCACCCAAAGGATATGTAGCCAACTGTGGGAAGCATTGGAGTAAACATGGGCCAGCATCCCTTCCGACACCTTGTAGACTCCATGCCCCGACGAATTGAGGCTGTTCTGAGGGAAAAGGAGGCTGTTCTGAAGTAGTGCACTTTATAGGGGATATGGTACCATTTGGGATGCAGAACACAGCCTAGGATAAAGACAGATTACTGTATAAGCAAATAAGCTAAGTATAACTGAGGAACACACCAGGAAACCTGGGGATGGAGTTGTATCGCTGTGCGATAACATATCGACGCTATGGGATGTTATTTTACAAGATTGTTTTACCCAGCTGTGTGGCTTGGTGGTTAAAGCTTGTTAACATCTGACTAGTAGCTGAAAGGTTGCATCATTGAGACATTCTCTCTCAGATACATGTTGTTATTCAAGCAATAAGACCTGAGGGGGTGTGGTACATGGCCAATATACCCATGGCTAAGGGCTGTTCTTATGCACGACATGAAGCGGAGAGCCTGGATACAGCCCTTAGCCATGGTATATTGGCCATATACCACAAACCCTGAGGTGCATTATTGCTATTATAAACTGGTTACCAACAGACACAGAACAGTAAATAAGTATTTTTGTGTCATACCCATGGTATATTGTCTAATATACAGTGGGGGAAAAAATGTATGTATCATCAGAGCCACCAAAAGATGAAATGCAGTAGATTTGACTTAAACAATGTTGAATACATACAGTGGGGGAAAATAGTATTTAGTCAGCCACCAATTGTGCAAGTTCTCCCACTTAAAAAGATGAGAGAGGCCTGTCATTTTTATCATAGGTACACGTCAACTATGACAGACAAAATGAGGAAAAAAAATCCAGAAAATCACATTGTAGGATTTTTAATGAATTTATTTGCAAATTATGGTGGAAAATAAGTATTTGGTCACCTACAAACAAGCAAGATTTCTGGCTCTCACAGACCTGTAACTTCTTCTTTAAGAGGCTCCTCTTCTCTAAAAGTTTCTCAATACTTTGTTATATACCCTTTGTTGGCAATGACACAGGTCAAACGTTTTCTGTAAGTCTTCACAAGGTTTTCACACACTGTTGCTGGTATTTTGGCCCATTCCTCCATGCAGATCTCCTCTAGAGCAGTGATGTTTTGGGGCTGTCGCTGGGCAACACGGACTTTCAACTCCCTCCAAAGATTTTCTATGGGGTTGAGATCTGGAGACTGGCTAGGCCACTCCAGGACCTTGAAATGCTTCTTACGAAGCCACTCCTTCGTTGCCCGGGCGGTGTGTTTGGGATCATTGTCATGCTGAAAGACCCAGCCACGTTTCATCTTCAATGCCCTTGCTGATGGAAGGAGGTTTTCACTCAAAATCTCACGATACATGGCCCCATTCATTCTTTCCTTTACACGGATCAGTCGTCCTGGTCCCTTTGCAGAAAAACAGCCCCAAAGCATGATGTTTCCACCCCCATGCTTCACAGTAGGTATGGTGTTCTTTGGATGCAACTCAGCATTCTTTGTCCTCCAAACACGACGAGTTGAGTTTTTACCAAAAAGTTCTATTTTGGTTTCATCTGACCATATGACATTCTCCCAATCCTCTTTTGGATCATCCAAATGCACTCTAGCAAACTTCAGACGGGCCTGGACATGTATTGGCTTAAGCAGGGGGACATGTCTCGCACTGCAGGATTTGAGTCCCTGGCGGCGTAGTGTGTTACTGATGGTAGGCTTTGTTACTTTGGTCCCAGCTCTCTGCAGGTCATTTACTAGGTCCCCCCGTGTGGTTCTGGGATTTTTGCTCACCGTTCTTGTGATCATTTTGACCCCACGGGGTGAGATCTTGCGTGGAGCCCCAGATTGAGGGAGATTATCAGTGGTCTTGTATGTCTTCCATTTCCTAATAATTGCTCCCACAGTTGATTTCTTCAAACCAAGCTGCTTACCTATTGCAGATTCAGTCTTCCCAGCCTGGTGCAGGTCTACAATTTTGTTTCTGGTGTCCTTTGACAGCTTTTTGGTCTTGGCCATAGTGGAGTTTGGAGTGTGACTGTTTGAGGTTGTGGACAGGTGTCTTTTATACTGATAACAAGTTCAAACAGGTGCCATTAATACAGGTAACGAGTGGAGGACAGAGGTGCCTCTTGAAGAAGTTGTTACAGGTCTGTGAGAGCCAGAAATCTTGCTTGTTTGTAGGTGACCAAATACTTATTTTCCACCATAATTTGCAAATAAATTCATTAAAAATCCTACAATGTGATTTTCTGGATATTTTTTCCTCATTTTGTCTGTCATAGTTGACGTGTACCTATGATGACAATTACAGGCCTCTCTCATCTTTTTAAGTGGGAGAACTTGCACAATTGGTGGCTGACTAAATACTTTTTTCCCCCACTGTACACATGGCTGAAATGCTGTTTCAGCCAAACCGCATCCATGACCCAAACTACCCAGTTCATAACAAACATTAGAAACCAATTATGTACCATTAGAAACCAGTTATATACAATTAGAAACCAGAGTTAAACAGGGAGAGCCTTTGATTTCTTTCAGTTAGCAATTCAAGTCTGAGGGTGTTGGTTCAAGCTGCCTGTCACATACATCATGACAGTGTTTATTTGGGGTGTTGATTGTGTTTCCTTGGTCTGGCCACAATTGCCGAGAGGGCTTTGTACGAAATGTATGTGACATAGCATCCATGCACCTAGCTTCCAGCAACACATAGCATTCATGTTGCTGATAGACACAAGGTATTATTTGTTCAGTATAGTAGCTACTTTCTCTATGAGCTAAGCATTTGAAAGTCATCTACACTTCATGGCTACATCACTGTAGAAAGACCCTTAATAAAATACTATGTTGAGCTGAGCTCCATTCGATGCACAGATTAACACAGCTTGCATGCATCCCAAATTATTTAGTGGTGGAGCCTTAAATGAAGCTTTAATCAAACCAGGAGATAAATTAAGAGGCAACAGAACAGTGCAGAACAGTACAGCTGACTCAGCCTTCCATTGCCCCGGCGATCCATTGACCCTGAGTGGTGGCAGGCAGAAAATTGAGAAATGCTGGTTTTAATGCCTAGCCAATATATACGGCATCTACCTCAAGATGGGGCCGGGCAATCAACCACCAATCCATTAGACAGAGATGTTTTTCAAAGATTGACGCGTTATTGTGCCATTGCCTGCACTGGCTCAAGTTCAAGATTAACCTTTCAGAGACGCCTGATTGTTGCTAGAAGGTTAAACAACACATTAACATGCATTAAAATATTAAATGATGGCTTCATTTACTATATGAGAGGAAAAACAACAACATAAAGAAGGCTTTTAAAATTATGAAGGCAATAGATGAAGTGGGTGACCGGTGTAGGCGTTGGCCCTATGGGGGAATGTGCGAAGAAGGAGCAGGGGGGTTAGATGGTTTTTGAATGGGCGGACTGGGTGCTGTTTTGGCAGCATGAGGACCTTTGCAATTAAGGTGACTTTTCCAACACGAGGTGTAGCTACATTCAAATCACAATGAAAACAGAGTGAAACATTCACCCTATTGGAAAATGTTTCCTTTCACGTGTTTTAATAATAAAGATTTTGGGACATTTGCATGTAACATAGATGTACTGTACATGCACAGTATGTTCATACAGCCACTGTATTGGAAAAGGTCTCTGATCATAATGTTGACATAATAAAAAACATGGAGAATGTCATGTTTGCTGGGGTTATCTTTTCTACAAGGAGTCACATACATACAGATCACCCAGACACACAGAGTGAGTATGTTATTGACAGGGAGAGGCCTCTGATTGAGTATAGGCCCTGTGTCTCTCTGAGTGAAATACTGCCTCTACCTTAACTGTGTCCCAACTCCCAAATGGCACCCTACTGTCTATGTAATGTACTACTTTTGACCAAGGGCACTGGTCAAAAGTAGTGCACTATATAGGGAATAGGGTGCCATTTGGGACTCAGGCCTTGTTTGAACAGATAACCAATTAGCCCATCTGAGCGTTATAGTATAGCCACAGTGGCAGGGCCCGCTCCATCCTCATCTCCTCCATTTAGGTAATTGAAGGATTGGAAAAGCCATCCCACTTAAAACCTTAGTAAGGGAGAGAGAGAAGAGCAAGCAAATCCCATCATGCACGTCTTCGCCTTGACCATCCCCAATTTTCTCTGAGGTTGCATCCCAAATGGCAACCTATTCCCTAGTCCACTGTATGGGGCCCTGGTCAAAAGTAGTGCACTATATAGGGAATAGGATGCCATTTGGGACTCACACTTTCTCTGTCTCCTGTCACGGTTGATTGACAGCTTTCCCTTTTTAACAATCCCTCCATAGCCCCACCAGCTTCAATTTACGTTATTGTGACGTGAGTGGCTAGTTGGAGTGGAGGGGGTTGAGCATGAGGGGGTTGAGAGGTACAAACGACGTTCACAGGCTGAGCCATGGGGGAGAGGGAGAGGGGGAGTTGTAGGGGTAGAGAGCAAGAGATGGGGAAGAGGAAGGAAGAGAGAGATACCAAAGACAGAGAGGACAAGATAAGGATAGAGAAAAGAGAGAGAAAGACAGAGGAAGAGAGGGAGAGAGAGAGGATGGATGGAGAGAAACACAGAGAGGATGGAGAGAAAGACAGAGGGGGTGAGAGAGGGGAGCCTGTCACTTAGAATCAGCATCACAGAGCAGGTGGAGAGAGATAAATGTCAAAGGACTCTAGGCTAAATAAAACAACAACTCGCCCTGCTCTCTGCTCATCCAGCCCTGTACAGCGAGGCACCACTCACCCACAGCCTCTGAGTTTCCTGCCCTTTGGTGCAGATAGAGACACACAGACACAGCTATATGAAAACTCTTGACATGTTACACAATACATTACATTAAATCACAGTGTAAACAAGGATCAAGGGAAAACAGGAAATTGAAAGGGGTCGGTAGCCAGTTAGGAAGAAGGGGGAGACATGAGAAATGTGTGCATAATTTGAGGGGTTATATTGTGGAGTCACATGTCTCAATTAGCGTTTTTCTCATATATATATTTTTTATCTCAAGGAAGAACAGAGATTTCACATGTCGTATTATCCTCTATATCAGCGATGGGCAACTGAAGGCCCTCAGATCAATAAAAAACTCAGTCGGGGTCTCAAATTACTGTTGTGAATTAGAATAGGAGAATAGCAAAAATATATATCATTAAAAAAAAGAAAAAAAAGAAAGAAAAGTAGAATACAAAAGGTGCAATTTCAAAATTTGGTTGTGCATCAGCAGATTTTCTCTTGTTATGTTGATCACTGATAGGCAATTAGCCCATGTCAGCTAAACATTTTTAGATTGCTAAATTAGTTTAGCGGACAGCTATCTAAACTTATCATGGTCGAGTTATCGGCCACATTGCTTTTGTTAGACAGTTTCACTCAGATATCATGTTAAAAACTGCAAAAATGTCTCTCCATCCTATGGCAAAATGTGTAGAATTTCAGGAAATTTGCTTTAAAACAGCTTATTTTCCTCTCCACCCCATGGCAAAATTAGTAGAATTGCATGAAATTTGTTATAAAAGAGTGGGGCCACTAAAATGTATGGATGTGGGTACGCAGACCCATGACCAACTGCGGCCCCTCATGATGAGTTCAGATTTTTTGTGGCCCCCACCCCCATCAAAGTTGCCCATCCCTGCTCTATATGCAAACAACGCTAGCCTGCTTGGAAAATACTAGTAAAAAAAAGGCTCCAGAAGTTTGTCCTGCTGTCTGTTTCTGTGTTTGAGTATCACAGCTGCAGAGTGACAGGTCCTCCTGCTCTAGGCCCTTACGTATACACCCAGAGCCACTCTCCATACCGACCCAGGCCTGCTTTTATTAAAACTACCCCCCTCTCCCCTCCCACCCAAAATAACAGCGACGGATCCAGGGGTCTACTGCTGGAGCTGCAGTAGCCGGCATTTTTCTGGTCTCATTTGCATTAATAAAGAGGCTGTTCCTTGTTGAAATGTGTTTTATCCGGCTCACACAATCCCTGGGCGATCCCTCTCCTCGGAGCGCCGGGAGAATCCGACTGTCAGAGCCAACAAGACGAATGAATTCCGTTGTCAGTGCCGAGTGGCTCCGCGATGACAGATTGAGTAGAACTGTCCCTCTGTCGACAGGCATGCTTCATTTTCAAATTAATAAATCTGAATAAAATATTTTACCCTTCATTATGAGTGCCGCCTGTCTGACAGCTCTGCTGGGGAGAAGGGGTGAGGAGGAGGAGGAGGAGGAAGAGGAGGAGGGAAGAGGAGGGAGGTGGGGGGAGGCTGCTGGTGAAAACAGCTTGCTCTCAAACCACCTGGGCTTCAGCTGTGTGTTTAAGATGTGGTGTAGAGGTGTGCGTGTGTGCGTGTGTGTGTGTGTGTGTGTGTGTGTGTGTGTGTGTGTGTGTGTGTCTGTGTGTGTGTGTGTGTGTGGCCTGCACATTTCTAAATGGCCTTGCATAAACCGAATCACCAATTTAGTGTTATTGTGAAAAAACTGTTACAATTGTCATGACTGCAGTTATGATTCTACAACCAATAAAACAACCACTATTAACATGTACAGTACACTGGCCAAACAGTGGCAGATATAGGTTGTATTATATGATATAACATATTCATATAATGATTCAATAATAGACTGTCAACCTATACCCGGTGGGGAGGCGGGGAGGAACGTATAAATATAGCAAACAGGATTAACCAGTGGTTTACATACTATCATGTATAAATTATCAAGAAAAATAGCTTTTCTCAGTATTTAAAAGGATTCCATCCAATACGTTTTTGCCCTTCATAATCATGCAATATTTCACTCCTCTGAGGCAGGAGTCAGGCATGATGTGGGGGAGGGAGGGTGCGGTGTGTCCAGTCAGAATCAGAATCATTGTAGACTCTCATATGAATTAATATGTAACAGTAACACTAATATGCCCTTTGAGCAGGCCCCGCTGTTGTGTGTGTGTGCATGCATGTATGTATGTGTGTGTGTGTGTGTGCGATTTGAAGCTGTCCCAGTTTCCCTGAAGCAAGCTAATTTGAATAATGTAAAATAAGGTATCACATACGATATTACCATGCACAGTATACATGTGGTATTACATGGAATTCAATCATAAATCAGTTATTGAACACTAGTGAACATTCAATTACATGTATATGTTTCTGATAGAGGGAAATAATATATTATTGTCAGCAGCACAGGACGTGTATGATGAAATGTAGGCATATATTCAACACAACTAATCTGCTTTTGTCTTGTTGTATTCATTAATTACAGTGGGGAAAAAAAGTATTTAGTCAGC
This sequence comes from Coregonus lavaretus, assembly GCF_964263955.1. NCBI lineage: Eukaryota > Metazoa > Chordata > Actinopteri > Salmoniformes > Salmonidae > Coregonus > Coregonus lavaretus. The sequence continues at coordinate 50,709,771 of NC_139993.1, read as the reverse complement.
CACCAATTGTGCAAGTTCTCCCACTTAAAAAGATGAGAGAGGCCTGTAATTTTCATCATAGGTACACGTCTACTATGACTGACAAAATGAGAAAAATAAATCCACAAAATCACATTGTAGGATATTTAATGAATTTATTTGCAAATGATGGTGGAAAATAAGTATTTGGTCACCTACAAACAAGCAAGATTTCTGGCTCTCACAGACCTGTAACTTCTTCTTTAAGAGGCTCCTCTGTCCTCCACTCGTTACCTGTATTAATGGCACCTGTTTGAACTTGTTATCAGTATAAAAGACACCTGTCCACAACCTCAAACAGTCACACTCCAAACTCCACTATGACCAAGACCAAAGAGCTGTCAAAGGACACCAGAAACTAAATTGTAGACCTGCACCAGGCTGGGAAGACTGAATCTGCAATAGGTAAGCAGCTTGGTTTGAAGAAATCAACTGTGGGAGCAATTATTAGGAAATGGAAGACATACAAGATCACTGATAATCTCCCTCGATCTGGGGCTCCACGCAAGATCTCACCCCGTGGGGTCAAAATGATCACAAGAACGGTGAGCAAAAATCCCAGAACCACACGGGGGGACCTAGTGAATGACCTGCAGAGAGCTGGGTCCAAAGTAACAAAGCCTACCATCAGTAACACACTACGCCGCCAGGGACTCAAATCCTGCAGTGCCAGACGTGTCCCCCTGCTTAAGCCAGTACATGTCCAGGCCCGTCTGAAGTTTGCTAGAGTGCATTTGGATGATCCAAAAGAGGATTGGGAGAATGTCATATGGTCAGATGAAACCAAAATAGAACTTTTCGGTAAAAACTCAACTCGTCGTGTTTGGAGGACAAAGAATGCTGAGTTGCATCCAAAGAACACCATACCTACTGTGAAGCATGGGGGTGGAAACATCATGCTTTGGGGCTGTTTTTCTGCAAAGGGACCAGGACGACTGATCCGTGTAAAGGAAAGAATGAATGGGGCCATGTATCGTGAGATTTTGAGTGAAAACCTCCTTCCATCAGCAAGGGCATTGAAGATGAAACGTGGCTGGGTCTTTCAGCATGACAATGATCCCAAACACACCGCCCGGGCAATGAAGGAGTGGCTTCGTAAAAGCATTTCAAGGTCCTGGAGTGGCCTAGCCAGTCTCCAGATCTCAACCCCATAGAAAGTCTTTGGAGGGAGTTGAAAGTCCGTGTTGCCCAGCGACAGCCCCAAAACATCACTGCTCTAGAGGAGATCTGCATGGAGGAATGGGCCAAAATACCAGCAAAAGTGTGTGAAAACCTTGTGAAGACGTACAGAAAACGTTTGACCTGTGTCATTGCCAGCAAAGGGTATATAACATAGTATTGAGAAACTTTTGTTATTGACCAAATACTTATTTTACACCATAATTTGCAAATAAATTCATAAAAAATCCTACAATGTGATTTTCTGGATTTTTCTTTCTCATTTTGTCTGTCATAGTTGACGTGTACCTATGATGAAAATTACAGGCCTCTCTCATCTTTTTAAGTGGGAGAACTTGCACAATTGGTGGCTGACTAAATACTTTTTCCCCCCACTGTATCTGTTGTTTATTGTGTTTTGAATTTGAGAACTCTGGTGAGTCAGAATTGCACATGGCAGAATACACTTGAATGATGAAAGAAATAAAATGTAGAGATACAGTATGTCCCGTAAAAAAATGACATGAATGGTGAATGACAGTAAAGGGCACCACTGTAGGCCTATTTTACTATTGAACAATAACAGTTATGTGACCTTTCTGATGGTTCCTTAAATAAATACAGTACACGTTTCAAAGGAAAATTCTACCTAGTGTGCATCAAGCATAGATATTAGACCTTTCTATGATTTTTCCAAATATTTCCACATTCATAAATGCTTAGACAACTGAGCACAGAACAGAACTTCAAGAATATCATCTTGAACTATAATTTCACTCTTGTTGAATCAGGTTACAAAGAGAATGTGTGATCCAACCAATTAATTTACAACAATAAGTAACACGTGTTAAATCAGGACAGATAGACAGACAGACAGACAGCTCAAAGCACAAGGTGTTCCTCCTTGCTTGGAAGGCCTTAAATATTTTAAGAGGAAACTTGTTTTTTGGGCAAGGGTGCTATGAAGCATGTCAGCTAAACTTCTAAGACTTACTCTGTCTCTGTTAGCATAACGAACAACATCCCAAAGGAAAGACAACACTTTATCAAACTAAAATCAATAAATAATAGAACAAAAGAATTGAACATATGAACCTTGTGTGACAACATCTGCGTGGAAAAACTGTCACAAGCTAATTTGGAACCTTGTATTGCATCCTCAGAAGTTGTAAGTTATGTCTATCATAGTGTCAAAAGTATAGAGAAAACAATGTGAACTTTTCAGATCCTTCTTTCATCTAAAAAAATGTATATAGCGTCTTTTAGCATCAATTAGTTGCTGTTAGTTGCTGTTTCTTGGTAGGTCAAATGTTTAAAGTAATCAAGCACTTCAACAAGATATGTACTGCACTAGATTGAAAGATCGACAGAGAGACAAACATGACAAATATATTGATGGATAGAACAATAGATTGATATACAGTATAGAATGATAGATTGAATAATAGAACAATAGATAGGTACTGTTTGATATCTGGTGAGGAGTGATTAGACATGGCTGGTCCATCAGAGTAACGAGGTACATTGAGAAGACAGGGAGACAGGGAGTGACAGCACTTTCTTTGTGATCTGTACAGAGGGAGGGATAACTGAGGTGGAGAGGAGAGCAGGAGAAATGTGCCAGACCTAATGCCTTATGGCAACTAATGTTCAGCTGATAAGACAATATTTCATGTGGGTTCAGGGCCAATAAGGGGCCTTTTCAACACCATAGAGATGAATAGGGCTTGACTGCCCTATGTGATCAAGATTCAGACTGCACACAACCAGCACTGTGTGTGCGTCCCAAATGGTACCATATTCCCTATATAGTGCACCATAAAGGGAATAGGGTGGTATTTTGGATGAAGCCTGTGGTTCTAACACAGATGGGCAGGAGCACTGACAATTTCACTCACTCATAATAATGCTAACTGAGTGGCGCAGTGGTCTAAGGCACTGCATCGCAGTGCTAACTGTGCCACTAGAGATCCTGGTTCGAATCCAGGCTCTGTTGCAGCCGGCCGCGACCGGGAGACTCATGGGTGGTGCACAATTGGCCCAGCGTCGTCCAGGGTAGGGGAGGGAATGGCCGGAAGGGATGTAGCTCAGTTGATAGAGCATGGCGTTTGCAACGCCAGGGTTGTGTGTTCGATTCCCATGGGGGGCCAGTATAAAAAAAATCTACAAAAAAAAAGAAAAAAAAAAAAGGAATAAAGAAAATAAAAAATAAAAATAATGAAAAAAAAGAATAAACAAATAGCCTGTGTTCAATAACTGTGAGTCGCTCTGGATAAATGCGTCTGCTAAATGACTGAAAAGTAAATGTAAATGTTATGTAGCCTGGTAGAAAAAAAAGGATTTTAAAACTAATTGAGAGGTGATAGCAGAGTGAGATTATTAATCGAGTCATCTAAGTGTGTATGTTCACTATAGTGTGTTTGTCACGGAATCAGCCGAGGCTGCTCGGGCAGGCTTCGGCGTTCGTCGTCCCCGGAGTACTAGCTGCTACCGATCTATGTTTCTGTGTTTGACTTGTTTTGTCTTGATTGTGTACACATGTTTCCTATTATGTTGTATTGTATTCCCTATATAACCCTCTGTCGTTCATTGTGTGTTGTGTGTGATTGTTCTCGTCATTTTCGGCAGTTGCTATTGTGCGGGTATTCTCCTCCCTGTTTGGAGGTTGTTTTGTACTCTGGTTAATTTGTTAGTAAAGTACGTTTCCAGTAGCTCGGTGTCCTGAGTTTGACTTCGCCTACCGCATTCACGTCGCACTTTGACAGAATCACACACCACTCATGGAGTCAGCAGGAGCGGCGGTGCCAGCTGGATCTATGGAGGCACGCGTCGAACACCAAGCGGCCATGATCCAGGCTCTCGGCACCACCATGGAACGGGTGGTGAACACCATTGAGCAATGGGAAAGAGGGGGTCTACCTATGCCCCCTCCAACGATACCACCACCATCGGCGATGCCCATCGCTTCACCTCCGGGGTCCAGTGGGATTCGGCTCTCGCTCCCGAGGGCTTATGATGGCACATCGGCCGGGTGCCAGGGTTTCCTACTCCAGGTTGAACTCTACCTAGCAACCATTCACCCGGCGCCCTCGGGATACGAGAGCGTGTCCGCCCTCATCTCCTGTCTGTCCGGCAAGGCGCTGGAGTGGGCCAATGCCGAGTGGGGTGGGATAGACGCCGCTACGGTCAACTATGCAGAGTTCACCCGCCGCTTCCGGGCAGTATTCGATCATCCACCAGAGGGTAAAGCGGCGGGTGAGTGTCTATTCCACCTTAGACAGGGGAGGAGGAGCGCGCAGGAGTTCGCGCTGGACTTACGGACGCTGGCTGCCAACGCGGGATGGAATGAGAGGGCCCTCATCGACAACTATAGATGTAGCCTGAGGGAGGACGTGCGTCAGGAATTGGCCTGCAGGGACACCAACCTCAGCTTTGATCAACTGGTGGACATGTCTATTCGCCTGGATACCCTGTTGGCTACCCGCGGATGTCCGGATTCGGGGCCGTCCATTCCATCCCCCAGCACTTCCGAGCCGACCCCTATGGAGCTCGGGGGTGCTGGTGCTAGGGAGACCAGGAGGGAGACCAGGAGGGAGGCCGTCCCCTGCACCAACTGTGGCCGCAGAGGACACACTGCTGGTCGGTGCTGGGGAGGGTCTCCTAGGAATCGAGGCAGTGGGCGACGCACTGATGAGTCATTCCAGGTGAGTAGGCACCCAACTCACCCAGAGCTCTCTGTTGCTCATATGTTTATTAAAATGGTGTTTCCCGAGGTTTCTCCTCACCCTCAGCATAAGGCGCTAGTAGATTCAGGCGCAGCTGGGAATTTTATTGATCGCCAGTTCACCTATAAGTTAAGGATTCCTATCGTACCTGTTGATGTGCCCTTCCCTATCCATGCCCTAGATAGCCGCCCTTTGGGGTCAGGATTGATTAGGGAGGTCACGGAGCCTCTCCGGATGAAAACGCAGGAGGGCCATAAGGAGATATTACGTTTGTATTTGATTGATTCTCCTGCGTTTCGTGGTGTTGGGGCTTCCCTGGTTAACATCTCATGACCCCAACATTTCATGGCAACAGAGAGCTCTCAAGGGATGGTCTGATCAGTGTACTGGGCGGTGTGTAGGCGTTTCCGTAGGGGCAACGACGGTGGAAAGCCCGAACCAAGCTCCCACCTTGCACATTCCACCTGAGTATGCCGATTTGGCACTCGCCTTCAGTAAAAAGAAGGCGACTCAATTACCACCTCATCGACAGGGGGATTGTGCGATAGACCTCCAAGTAGGCGCTGCGCTTCCACGTAGTCACGTGTATCCTCTGTCTCAGGAGGAGACGGCAGCTATGGAGACCTACGTCACCGAATCTCTGAGACAGGGTTACATACGGCCATCCACTTCCCCTGCGTCCTTGAGTTTCTTTTTTGTGAAGAAGAAGGATGGGGGTTTACACCCGTGTATTGATTACCGTGGTATCAATCAGATCACAATCAAATACAGCTATCCTCTCCATCTGATTGCTAGTATGACAGAGTCATTACACGGAGCGATTCTTCACAAAATTGGATCTCAGGAGTGCGTACAACCTGGTGCGCATTAGGGAGGGAGATGAGTGGAAGACAGCATTCAGTACCACCTCGGGTCACTATGAGAACCTCGTCATGCCATACGGCTTAATGAATGCTCCTTCAGTCTTCCAATCATTTGTGGACGAGATTTTCCGGGACTTGCATGGACAGGGTGTAGTGGTATATATTGATGACATTCTAATATACTCCGCTACACGAGCCGAGCATGTGTCCCTGGTGCGTCGAGTGCTTGGTAGACTGTTGGAGCATGACCTGTATGCGAAGGCGGAGAAATGTCTGTTCTTCCAGGAGTCCATCTCCTTCCTGGGACATCGGTTGTCCGCGTCAGGGGTAGAGATGGAGATTGACCGCGTTTCTGCCGTGCGTAATTGGCAGACTCCCACCACGGTAAAGGAGGTGCAGCGCTTCTTAGGTTTTGCCAATTACTACCGGAGGTTTATCCGGGGCTTTGGACAGGTAGCAGCTCCCATTACCTCTCTGCTAAAGGGGGGTCCGGTGCGCCTGCAGTGTTCGGCTGAGGCGGACAGGGCGTTTAAACGTCTGAAGGACGCATCCGGATTCCTCTCTGACATTCCAGGTGGAGGTGGATGCTTCCGAGGCTGGGATCGGCGCTGTGCTGTCTATTCGCTCGGGTACGCCACCTAAACTCCGCCCCTGTGCTTTCTATTCTAAGAAGCTCAGTCCGGCGGAGCGCAATTATGACGTGGGGGACAGGGAGCTGCTAGCTGTGGTTCAAGCCCTGAAGGTGTGGAGACATTGGCTTGAGGGGGCTAAACACCCTTTTCTCATTCTGACTGACCATCGTAACCTGGAGTACATTCGTGCAGCGAGGAGGCTGAACCCTCGCCAGGCAAGGTGGGCTATGTTTTTCTCCCGCTTTGTATTTAAGCTCACCTATAGACCAGGGTCCCAGAACGCTAAGGCAGACGCCCTGTCCCGACTATATGACACAGAGGAGAGGTCCATTGAGCCCACTCCCATACTCCCGGAGTCTTGTCTGGTGGCACCGGTGGTGTGAGAGGTTGATGCGGAAATCGAGCGGGCGTCACGTTCCGATCCTACTCCTCCACAGTGTCCACCTTCCCCCCTCCCAGGGGAACACTACGATCTTGGTCGTTGTGGATCGGTTTTCTAAAGCCTGCCCCTTTGCCTGCCCTGCCGGAAGCTGGGTCGGTGGTTTGTGGGGCCATTTAAAGTCCTGAGGAGACTGAACGAGGTATGCTATAGGTTACAACTGCCCATTAATTACCGCATTAACCCTCGTTCCATGTGTCTCTCCTCAGGCCGGTGGTGGCTGGTCCACTCCAGGAGAGTGAGGTACGAGAGGCTCCTCCGCCCCCGTTGGACATCGAGGGGGCTCCGGCGTACTCAGTCGTTCCATCTTGGATTTGAGGCGTCAGACGGTGGGCCTGCAGTATCTCGTGGAGTGGGAGGGGTACGGTCCGGAAGAACGGTGCTGGGTCCCCAGGAGGGACATCCTAGATCCCTCCATGTTGAGGGACTTCCACCGGAGTCATCCGACTCGCCCTGCTCCGCGTCCTCCTGGCTGTCCCCGAGGCCGGGGTCGGCGCACGGCTGGGGCCGCGCGTCAAGGGGGGGGTACTGTCACGGAATCAGCCGAGGCTGCTCCTCCTCCTTGCTCGGGCAGGCTTCGGCGTTCGTCGTCCCCGGAGTACTAGCTGCTACCGATCTATGTTTCTGTGTTTGACTTGTTTTGTCTTGAGTACACCTGTTTCCTATTATGTTGTATTGTATTCCCTATATAACCCTCTGTCGTTCATTGTGTGTTGTGTGTGATTGTTCTCGTCATTTTCGGCAGTTGCTATTGTGCGGGTATTCTCCTCCCTGTTTGGAGGATGTTTTGTACTCTGGTTACTTTGTTAGTAAAGTACGTTTCCAGTAGCTCGGTGTCCTGCGTTTGACTTCGCCTACCGCATTCACGTCGCACTTTGACAGTGTTGAGTGATTGACAAGACTAACTCTGACAAAACAGATGCTTGTTGTATTGTTAGTTGTAAATGAAGGGTTAGAGCAGGGATGGACAACTTTGACAAAACATCTGAACTCATCATAAGGGGCCGCAGTTGCTCGCGGGTCTACGTACCCACATCCATACCCCCTCTTGACAGCAGAGAGACATTTTTTAAGTTTTACAGTTCCTTTCATGCAATTGTACACATTCTGCCATGGGGTGTAGATTTATTTTTGTAGTTTTAAAGTACGTTTTCTGCAATTCTACACATTTTGCATGGGGCAGAGAGGAAAATAAGCTGTTTTACATCTAATTTCCGGCCGGTAATTCGACCGTAAAGTTTAGATAGCTGGCCGCTAAACTATCTTAGCGATGACATGGCTAATTGACTATAAGTGACTGACATAACAAAAGGAAATCTGCTGATGAACAACCACCTTCTGTATTCTACTATTCTAACTCGCAACAGTAAGTTGAGGCCCTGACTGATTCCCCAACAAAGAAAACTGTGCCCAACCCTGGGTTAGAGGATTGTAAAAAATGGACAATATGGTCCATTTAACCGTCTACCTAAAATGCCATCCACAGCCCCTAGCACTACACAATAACTATCGCACAGTTACCAATGGACAACTGTAAAACTGTCAGATAGATAAGCATGTTAAACAAATGACAATAGAAAGATACTAAACACTAAACATGTCCCCAATGGATACAAGACATAGTAGTCTGGTGGCCCTTGCTGTTTTTCAATACACACACACACACACACACGCATGTGTGTGTATTCTCTTGGGCATTTGATTGTACATAAAACACAGCACAGACAATCTTGACAGCATAATGACCTTCCAAACCTGACAATCTACCAGCTGATGCTATGATTTTGTGTGTGTGTGTGTGTGTGTGTCCAGTGACGACTCCTTTTTAAATGCTTTTACACCACTTGACGTTTTCCCATCAATGATCCTATTTGGTGATTTTATGTGTTTTTGGTGATTACTTGCTAATCATCCCTGAATATTAGTATACTGTGAAGACACCAATGCAGTCCCATGTAGAAGGTGCAATAAAAAGGCACAGCACGTGATTTTATCATGTCTTGGAGGTTTATCTAGAAACATGAATTCTGAAGTCAATGCTTCCTCACACTGACTGACCGAAAGCACGAGACACCACTGGAACTTAATGCAACACAACTCATGTTCAGCTGATAAATGGCTGTTGTTAAATGGCTAACAACTACTGCTCTCCCTCTCCCACAGACTATCCACACTACTCTATGCCCTCCACAGGTCTCTACCCACTCAGACACACACACCTCCACTGTCACACATACTCACATACACACACTCACATACTCATCTCTGACACCACACACTTACACCCACACACCCCCTCACACCTATGCTGCTGCTAAAATGAGTATTGATTAGGTTTATTACTACCACTGCACTGCTGTTCATTGATTGTCATTACCATTAGTATCTACCTACTTATCCTGCTACAGGTCACTATTACTCCTGTATACATGTATACATTAGTATATATCTATGTATCCTGCTACTGGTCACTATTACTCCTGTTTACATGTATATATTACTATTAGTATGTTACCATTATTATTGATATATTCCTGCTACCAGTCACTTTTCAGCCCTGTTTATATGTATATCCTACTACCAGTCACTTGTTATGTATAAACCCACCTCAACCACTCCAGTACCCCAGCACATGGAATAAGGTACTGGCACTGACCTTTATATACTTGCAATCTCGTGTTTCTTCATTTATCTGATACTTCTTGTGTGTTTTTATTTTATTATATTTGTTATTATTATCTATATTATTATTATTATCACTGCGTTGTTCGGAAAGAGCTCTCAAGTAAGAATTTCATTGTACTGTTTTACACCTGTTGTATCCTGTCCACGTGGCGAATAAACTTTAAAACTTGAAACTTGAAACACACACACACACACCGACACACACACACCGTCAAACACACACCGTCTAGATAGAATGGAGCGTGTTGTGGCCAGGGCCAAGAAAGAGTTAAGCCCATAGGGAGACATAGCTCAGCCCTGACCCCTTGCTCTCCAAGGTATCTCCCCAGTGCAGCATTCTTATTCAACTCCAAACTGACAGTGTTTTTAATCTTTTCTTTGCTTCTCTCCTGGAGATTGGGGAAACAAAAATCAATACCGTGTGTCAGGCGATCTAGCAGGCTTTGAATTACAGGTCCTGGACTCTGCCGTGGCTATGTCCCAAATGGCACCCTATTCTCTATATAGCGCACCATATACACTATATACCCATTGGGCTCTGGTCAAAAGTAATGCACTTTTTAGGGAATAGGGTGCCATTTGGGATGAAGCCTTCCTCACAACGCCGCCCCGACCGCCTCAGCAGCCTTGAGCAGAGGACCATGGGAGGACCATCAGAGAGAGCGAGGGGAGAGGAAGGTCACGCCAGGGTTCAGGCCAGGACCTCAGACGGCCAGGCTAGGTATTTACTGAGAGAGCCACTAAAATGAGAAATAACTTCTGTCCGGCTCCACACGAAAGCCATCAGGGGAGCCTTTGAAATCTCAAGACTCTTTTTCTCTTTTTACAACCCCCCCCCCTCCAGTTCTGGCCTCTCATCGGTTTCTCTCCCCCACACCTCTCTCTCTCCCTCCCTCATACCTCTCTCTCTCCCCCGTCTGCTAGCCTGACTCCCTCCCAGTGCAGTGGGTGATATATTGGTCCAGGGCCGGCGATCATGCCCACACTACAAATCTGAGCGTAGAACATATTGACACCCAGGTCTGTCATTATCCGTTAATCACGGTGCTGACGTACGTTCTAATCCTGCCTGCCGCTGGCGGTAGACCAAACTACATAAATGACCCCACATAAATCCACTGGGAAGGAACCAAGCATCTAGTTTTAGTTTCTATCTTTTGCCAACTCACAAAATTATGCAAAACTTAGGCTACATAGCTTACCATATGCCTTTAAAATATAAACATAGCTAGATCAAACCGCTGCTTACACTAACTTAATAACTCATAATACGTCATTCAATAGATTGTGAGCAAATACATTAGTGAAATAAGCTCTTAATAGTGATTAGCTATCATTAGAAAGATGTCTAGTATTGTAGTAACGAACTGTTTACTATGAGTACACTTCAAACAGGTCTCATCCAAACAAAATTCCTTATGCTATATACGTCTTCTAAATATGTCTCTTTTCTAAATTAAATTTTCCCAGAAGTCCCAGAAGAGAATTCTGAAATTCTGACAGGCGTCATACTAAAGACGAAAAGCAAATCACCACATTACTGCAACATACAATGGACCACTGTCCTGGGCATAAATCTCCAACTAGATCCGCCAGGAGACCAGGTCAGGGTGAAGCTGGGGCGGATAGGGAGGGCTAGTTGGCTAGGTAACTCAAATATAAGTCTCACTTCATCAGCCTTCTCTCCCTCGCTCCACTGAAACGTATCTTGTGTCCCAATTCTCCAGCCTTTTCTTTGAAGTGTACACTTGTGCACTACCCCACATACATTTAAAAGCGTATAGGATTGCTGTACGCATTGACTCTTACACCAATCCTATGGTTTTATATCATCAGGGAAAAGGATGGAGAAGTGAGACCCATGCAGTTTGAAAGCAAGCCCTATCAGACTAACTGAGAGAGAGAGCCACCTAAAATCATCAGGGTCTGCTTTCACAAATGTCTCAGAATAGGAGTGCTGATCGAGGATCGGTTTTTGCTTCTAGATCATAATGAATGAGAGATCTAAGATCAACATTCCTACTCTGAGACACTGTGAATATGGGGCCAAGACTTCATTAAGGATAGAATAATTCCCATCAGTCTAATGTTATTTATTGGAAAGGGTCGGTCACTGTGATATCTAGGAGCAGTGCCATGTGGAGATAGCATCTAATGAAAACCCTTCTCTCTAATGAGGAATGGTTCCTATAATCAACCTGTCAGCCAAGTCAGAGACTGAGATTATCATCTATAATCGCTCCTCTGTAGGCAACACTGGACTCTAGCCTGGTTCCACACTGTTGAAATAGAAAGACACAAAACACTATCATTGTGTCAGGAAACCATGAAAAGTAGTGCACCTAAGCTGAGATCTGGTGTTTGGAGGATGTTTGAATGTTAACCCAATATAAGTGTTATGATACACAGAATGTGTTTTAAAACAGAATATAAGTACTCTGAAACACCCAAATTGGTTCTTCAATCTGCATATTGGAGTTTTTAAGAGTGTTGTGAAAACACTTTTGGGGGGTTCAGTTGATTTAAACGGCAGCATCAAAACACACAATTTTTTTTGTTGCTGACTGTGTCTCTCATACAATCAAATGGTTTAAATGGTTTATAGCCTAAATTTGATCGATGATCATTTTCAATCAATATTTTACCACTTATTGTAGGCTATTACACTAATTTGAGACATTTCTTGAGATTAAGAGTCAGAGCTGTCATATTCTTCCACAATTAAAATGAAATATGTTAACACTTTAAAGAAGGAACTGGGAATTGAATGTTTTTCCTAGGGTAGACAATGGCACTAATTATAGGCTACTACATTTGCCAGGCCCATTGTGAGATTATAAATAATGTAACAATCAAAACATCGTTGCCATGTGCTTTACACAGCCGATAACGCCTGCGCACTAGCACACAGTGCACACTGGAGCAAGCACGAGCAGCGACGACGTCATCAAGTCATCCAGAAGCATGGCAGACATTGGATGAATATTAAATGTTAAATGTTCGGCTGTGAGTGATGGAAAAATAATCGGCCTCGAAGACAATTAGTGAAAAAATTCAATGGATATTTTTGGCACAAAGGTGATAACGAAAGTGTCTTTATAGGATTTTCTTTATTGGACTTCTCAATGGGGCCATCTATGGGAATTGTCATTTTGGGCTCGGCTTCAGCTAAACTGCAGTACTGAAAGTGCCTTCTGAGCACAGTGGAAAGCGGAACCCTGGCCCCCTGATTCAGACAGGTGAGAGCACACCAATCGCTCAGGTGAAACTCTATAAAACAATCCAAGAAAGTATCCGTCAATGAAAACGAGAGTACAAAATATTATCACATTGAAGAAGGCAACAGAAAAGTACCTCACTCAACAACAACATTTGTTTTTTGTAGCATTTTGGCCACTAATTGTCGCTACATGCTAATAGTCCAAGTCAAGCAGACAATTTGATTCATTGACTCTGGATCAGAAGGTTCGATCCCAGTCTTGGACACTGGTTTTAAAATGTTTATTTTAACCCTATCCCAAACCTTAACCCTTACCTTAAACATTCAGAATGAGTGCTTAACTTAACCTTTAACTTAGAAAATTGACATTAGTAGAAATAGAATGATAAAGAGCAACCAAAACACTTTGAAATGTGATGTTTGGAGCAACTTAGAAATTTGACTTTTGGAAAACGTGGATGAACGTCTAATTCTGCAGTGAGACTGTGAGAGCTTGTTGCATCTGAATCTAAAAACTCAGGTCAGATATGTAGTCTATATATATATAAAGTCTCATAACTACATCTCTGCTTCCGTCTGCTCCCTAACCAGAGTCCCACACTTGATAGGCATCATCTTTCACCAGTCATAAACCCCTAATTCTTTAAACATGCAATTTGTAGTACACTTAGAGGGTAATCACGTTTGAGAAACACCATATTAGTGTTTAGGAGCTTTAGAGAGAGGAAACGGCACTAAACAGGATTCGAAACACCATAAGGGTTTTCCGGTAGTGCTCCCAGTCTCTGGTACAACTCCAATAACTGAATATTTCCTTCCTTCACGTCTTTCATTCACTTGTTTTGAGCCTGATCTCACCCTAACATTTCAATTGCTTTTCAAAACAATAGGCATAATTCTGTCAAGTGTGGGGCTGGGCTAGTGTAATAAGATTTTATATTTTTCCTCAACTGCCAAAAAATAATGCTTGATTAATTTGTGTTTGAGTCAGAGCCTAAGCACCGTGATCGATATGTGTGCGGTGATCTGCCAATACCAGGCTGACTGAGTAATTAGCCAATGTGCTCCAGCGACAGCAGCGACAGCAGCGACAGCAGAGACAGCAGAGACAGCAGTGACAGCAGCGACAGCTGTGTGCGTGTGTGCGTGTACGCATGTGTGTGTTGATGAAGTCGCTGGGGCTAAAAGCTGCCTTGAAAAATCCCTACGTTCTTCCAATCCAAATAAACGCACAGAGCTTCCCTGCCTTGTGTGCGTCCCAATTGACACCCTATTTCCTATTTAGCGCACTACCCTTAGGGCACTGGTCAAAAGTAGTGCACTAAATAGGGAATATATATAGGACATCTGCTATATAGGACTGACCACCTGCTATATAGGACTGACCACCTGCTATATAGGACTGACCACCTGCTACTATAGGACTAACCATCTTCTATATAGGACTGACCACCTGCTACTATAGAACTGACCACCTGCTATATAGGACTGACCACCTACTATATAGGACTGACCACCTGCTATATAGGACTGACCACCTACTATATAGGACTGACCACCTGCTATATAGGACTGACCACCTACTATATAGGACTGACCACCTGCTACTATAGGACTGACCACCTGCTACTATAGGACTGACCACCTGCTATATAGGACTGACCACCTGCTATATAGGACTGACCACCTGCTACTATAGGACTGACCACCTGCTACTATAGGACTGACCACCTGCTACTATAGGACTGACCACCTGCTACTATAGGACTGACCACCTGCTATATAGGACTGACCACCTACTATATAGGACTGACCACCTACTATATAGGACTGACCACCTACTATATAGGACTGACCACCTACTATATAGGACTGACCACCTGCTACTATAGGACTGACCACCTACTATATAGGACTGACCACCTACCTGCTCTTATTCTCCTCACCTTAGCACACATGCACTCACTCACTCACTCACTCACTCACTCACGCACCCGCACACACTCACGCACCCGCACACACTCACCCACCCACACACACTCACCCACACACACCCAAACACACACACACACACACAAACACACACACATTCATGCTAGACACACATCACAACTGCTGCTACCAGACAATTATTATGATTGCTCAATACTTCACAATTTAAACATTTGCTCCCCAATCCCCCCTTCCCCAAAACACGTGTAAATATGGGACTATAAATTGTGCCTTCCTGTATTATACTTATGCTAAAAAAAAAACATTATATTCTACTGAGCCATTTACTTTATGTTTGTACTCTTATCTCTTATTATTTCTTATTGTTGTTGCATTGTGGAGAAGGAACCTGCAAGTAAGCATTTCGTTGGATGGTGTATACCATGTGTATCCTGTACATACAACTAATAAAACTTGAAACTTGAACAGTGTGTCATTTGCGATGCATCCCTTATTTGGAGCGATACATCAGTCATGTGATTGAAGGAATGGGGTAACATGCTCAAAGAATCTTTACCAACCAACAGCAAAACAATCACTAATCAACAACACACAGCCTCTCTGGATATACTGATGGAATTAGAAGACAGAGCTCTTTCATTTGCAAGAGGAATATTAATTGATGTGATGATTGAGGTAGCTAGCTATAAATATCCTCTGACTGGCTGATTGCTCTGTGAGGATCAAACAGAGACACAGAGAAAGAGCAGTTATTCTCTAAACAGTTTGTTGTGACAGAGTTATGACAGTGTTTACTGACAGACTATGGGACTAATGTTCACTAATGAACAGTAGCATCATGGGGATGAAGGGAGAGTCTATCACATTTGAAATTAATTCTAAAAATTATTCATCAATCTTGTATGGTGTATTAAAAGCGTTCAGTTCCTAATTAGGCATACTGAATTGCAGATTTCCTCTGACAGAGGGAGTGTAATTTAACAGAACAGGTTTTTGTTTGTTTGAGTAAAATAACTCAATTATAACTACTCCACAACATCCTGCTGATGTGAAATACCTGAGATGATGATGATTATAATTTAGCTGAGAATGATTAAGTGGAACAGTAATAATTTTAGCAGCACTTTCTCTCATTGCAGTCAGACTCCAGAAATACACTGCACTTGTGACATTGCTCAATGACAACCTCAAGGTTAGGACAGATGGCAGGGCACCATGCTGGCGTCATTTGAAGTGGGTAGCAGTAAAAAGGACCTAAAGTAATGAAATCACTGGAGTAACCCCATACCGCACTTCTTGTCTTATGTCAGTTAGCGCAACGATTCCTCCTGCACAAATCATACGAATTGCAGATGGAACATATCATACGAAATGGATGACGTACCACCAAAGATGATATATTATATTGACAAGATAGCCGAGTGACCGCTCTAACAATGGAAATACATGTCCTCAATGATTGAAGCCAGGCGAGATCAGATGGGACCATTCTGGCCAATAAGAGGGCAGATACGCGTGTGAACAACAGGCACAACTCAGTTGCCAGAATGTCACGTGCATCAACTTATATTAGTGCATTTGTAAGGGCCTAAACATTACAAAACTTAATTCGATCAAATAAGCCTCAAGTAATTCGACACTCTCACAGACATCCGCACAAAAAGGGCTTATCTCACAAGGACAGATTTTGGGCGGAGTAAATCCTCTCGCTTCGCCTATTCCTCTCTGGCACCACTTTCAAAACTACTGGCTGAAATTATACAAAAGTTAGAGAGTGCATTTTTAACTATCAACTCTGATATCATGAGTTGAAAACTGTTTAGCATGCTGCCATTCAAAACAACAGCAGGTTACTTTTCTATACAAACAGCTCCAGGGTTTATATACTTCCAGCTGCAGTAACATGCGGCTGCCCCCCTTTCTCCTCCAGCCTCCCGCCACCAGACCATTACCCTTGCCCCTGCCTGAACACACAGGCTGCGTCCCAAATGGCACCCTATTCCCTATATAGAGCACTACTTCTCACCCTATTCCTTATATAGTGCACTACTTCTGACCAGGACCCACTATATAGGAAATAGAATGCCATTTGGGGCACATCAACAGAGAAGAGAGAGAGGCGTGAATCCATTGTGGCCTTTAATTTCAGCCACAAAAGCCTAATTTAAACTTTCTCACAGTGTTTTGCTGCTTAATTTGACACCGGACTTTCCCATTGTCACAAAATCAATAGAGGGAAGACAGGCGGGCAGGGACTAACTGGAAGAGACTTTTGGCTTCTCATGCGGAGGGAGCAGAGAGGGAACAGAGGTGAGTGGAGATTGTTGGGGTTAAGTGATGCGTTTCTGATGCTGAGTGGGCCTGGGACATCCCACACACACACACACACACACACACACACACACACACACACAAGGTTGCATGTGTGTGTATTCTCTTGGGCATTTGATTTTACATAAAACACAGCACAGACAATCTTGACAGCATAATGACCTTCCAAACCTGACAATCTACCAGCTGATGCTATGATTTTGTGTGTGTGTGTGTCCAGTGACGACTCCTTTTTAAATGCTTTTACACCACTTGACGTTTTCCCATCAATGATCCTATTTGGTGATTTTATGTGTTTTTGGTGATTACTTGCTAATCATCCCTGAATATTAGTATACTGTGAAGACACCAATGCAGTCCCATGTAGAACGTGCAATAAAAAGGCACATCATGTGATTTTATCATGTCATGGAGGTTTATGTAGAAACATGAATTCTGAAGTCAATGCTTCCTCACACTGACTGACCGAAAGCACGAGACACCACTGGAACTTAATGCACTTAGGCAAATAGAGGGAGACCAGAGCCATTTGGGTAAGTAGGGTGCAATTACACGTGAGGATGATTTAAAAGGACCCTTTCAGAACACAGGGGAACTCAGACCTATACAGAGGGAATTAAAATTGGCCCCCGTAATGAAGGTGGCCGGCGCGACCACTGAGGCAGCATCCCAAATGCCACCCTATTCCCTATACAGTGCACTACTTTTGACCAGGGCCCATAGGTGCCCTTAGGGCCCTGGTCAAATGTAGGTTACTATGTAGGGAATAGGGTGCCATTTGGAATGCAGCCTGACTATTATGGCATGTCAACAAGGCAAAGAAAAAAGGAAAACTATGAGTGGGGGGGATAGAGGGATGGAGGGTGGAGGGGTGGAGGGATGGAGGGGTGGAGGAGATAGAGGATGGAGGGGTGGAGGGGTGGAGGGATGGAGGGGTGGAGGGGATAGAGGGATGGAGGAGATATAGGTGTGGAGGGGATAGAGGGATGGAGGGGTGGAGGGGTGGAGGGGATAGAGGGGTGGAGGGGATGGACGGGTGGAGGGATGGAGGGGTGGAGGGATGGAGGGGAAAGAGGGTTGGAGGGGATGGAGGGGGAGGGGATAGAGGGATGAAGGGTGGAGGGGTTAGAGGAGTGGAGGGGACAGAGGGATGGAGGGGTGGAGGGGATCGAGTGGTGGAGGGGTGGAGGGGATAGAGGATGGAGGTGTGGAGGGGATAGAGGGATGGAGGGGTGGAGGGGAAAGAGGAGTGGAGGAGATAGAGGGGATAGAGGATGGAGGGGTGGAGGGGTGGAGGGATGGAGGGGTGGAGGGGGGGAGGGGATAGAGGGACGGAGGGTGGAGGGGTTAGAGGGGTGGAGGGGACAGAGGGATGGAGGGGTGGAGGGGATCGAGTGGTGGAGGGGTGGAGGGGATAGAGGGATGGATGGGATGGAGGGGATAGAGGGTTGGAGGGGTGGAGGGGATAGAGGAAAGGAGGGGTTGAGGGGATAGAAGGATGGAGGGGTGGAGGGATGGAAGGGATTGAGGAGATAGAGGGATGGAGGAGATAGAGGTGTGGACGGGATAGAGGGACGGAGGGGTGGAGGGGATAGAGGGGTGGAGGGGTGGGGGATAGAGGGATGGAAGGATGGAGGGGTGGAGGGGATAGAGTGATGGAGGGGTGGAGGGGATAGAGCAATGGAGGGGGGGAGGGGATAGAGGGGTGGATGGAATAGAGGGATGGCGGGGTGGAGGGTGGAGGGAATAGAGGGATGGAGGGGTGGAGGGGATAGAGCGGTGGAGGGGTGGAGGGTATAGAGCGGTGGAGGGGTGGAGGGGATAGAGGGATGGAGGGGTGGAGGGGATAGAGGGGTGGAGGGTATGGAGGGGATAGAGGGATGGATGGGACAGAGGGTTGGAGTGGATAGAGGGGTGGAGGGAATGGAGGGGATAGAGGGATGGAGGGGTGGAGGGGATAGAGGGCTGGATGGGTGGAGGGGTAGAGGTGATGGGCGGAGGGGTGGAGGGGATAGAGGGATGGAGGGGTGGAGGGGTGGAGAGGATAGAGGGATGGAGGGGTGGAGGGGATAGATGGGTGGAGGGGTGGAGGGGATAGAGGGGTGGAGGGGATGGACAGGTGGAGGGATGGAGGGGTGGGGGGATGGAGGGGAAAGAGGGGTGGAGGGGATAGAGCAGTGGAGGGGATAGAGGGGATAGGGGGATGGAGGGGGAGGGGATAGAGGGACGAAGGGTGGAGGGGTTAGAGGAGTGGAGGGTACAGAGGGATTGAGGGGTGGAGGGGATCGAGTGGTGGAGGGGTGGAAGGGATAGAGGATGGAGGTATGGAGGGGATAGAGTGGGGAGGGGGGGAGGGGATAGAGAACGGAGGTGTGGAGGAGATTGAGTGGTGGAGGGGTGGAGGGGATAGATGGGTGGAGGGGATAGAGCGGTGGAGGGGATAGAGGGATGGAGGGGTGGAGGGGATAGAGGGGTGGAGGGGTGGAGGGAATAGAGGGGTGGAGGGGATAGAGGGATGGAGGGGTGGAGGGGATAGAGGGATGGAGGGGATAGAGGGTTGGAGGGGTGGAGGGGATAGAGGGGTGGAGGTGTGGAGGGGATAGAGCGGTGGAGGGGTGGAGGGGATAGAGGGCTGGAGGGGTGGAGGGGATGGGTGGAGGGGTAGAGGTGATGGGCGGAGGGGTGGAGGGGATAGAGGGATGGATGGGTGGAGGGGTGGAGAGGATAGAGGGATGGGGTGTGGAGGGGATAGATGGGTGGAGGGGATAGAGGGATGGATGGGATATAGGGATGGAGGGGTGGAGAGGATAGAGGGATGGAGGGTTGGAGGGGATAGATGTGTGGAGGAGATAGAGGGATGGAGGGGTGGAGGGGATGGAGGGGTGGAGGGGATAGAGGGATGGAGGGGTGGAGGGGATAGAGGGGTGGAGGGGTGGAGGGAATAGAGGGGTGGAGGGGTGGGGGATAGAGGGATGGAGGGGTGGAGGAGATAGAGTGATGGAGGGGTGGAGGGGAAAGAGGGGTGGAGGGGTGGAGGGGATAGAGTGATGGAGTGTTGGAGGGTATAGAGGGGTGGAGGGGTGGGGGGGGATAAAGGGAAGGAGGGGTGGAGGGATAGAGGGGATAGAGGGATGGAGGGGTGGAGGGGTGGTATCTGAGTATCACAGCCTGATGAGAGTGTTACAGTATAGGACTTCTCTAATAGGAGCTAATGTCTTTCATTTATGAGTTTTGGTGATTGTGGACCTGTGTGGGATAAATCTGTATCCACTCTGTAGTAATACATGTAATGGTGTCATAACCAGAGTCATATCAGCACTTTGGAGTTCATGCTTAATGCAGAGTGTGTAGCTGAGACTGAGAGTGTGAGTGGTTATCAAGGTAGTGGTGATGATATCCTGAATCATTAGACTGGCAGCATCAGTCACATAACATTTATTTTATTTAACCTTTATTTTGACAGGAAGCCATGCAGAGACCCAGGTTTCTTTTACAGATGAGCACTGTAATTACAAAAAAAATACACATCAATACATACGAAAAGCAAAACAAAGATACCATTCTTCAGTAAAAATGTCCTCAATTAGACGTCTGAATTGCCCTAGAGGCATCAAATCATCCGACTTTAGAGATTATTGGAGATTATTATTTATTTATTTTTGGGGGGGGGGGTGGATCAGCTTTAATATTGCAGATATATTGTAACTTCCATCAATGTAATTGTCTGCATCACTTCCAATCCCCCATATGTTTTTTTTCTCTCGCAAATATATATATATATATATATATACAGTGGGGAGAACAAGTATTTGATACACTGCCGATTTTGCAGGTTTTCCTACTTACAAAGCATGTAGAGGTCTGTAATTTTTATCATAGGTACACTTCAACTGTGAGAGACGGAATCTAAAACAAAAATCCAGAAAATCACATTGTATGATTTTTAAGTAATTCATTTGCATTTTATTGCATGACATAAGTATTTGATCACCTACCAACCAGTAAGAATTCCGGCTCTCACAGACCTGTTAGTTTTTCTTTAAGAAGCCCTCCTGTTCTCCACTCATTACCTGTATTAACTGCACCTGTTTGAACTCATTACCTGTATAAAAGACACCTGTCCACACACTCAATCAAACAGACTCCAACCTCTCCACAATGGCCAAGACCAGAGAGCTGTGTAAGGACATCAGGGATAAAATTGTAGACCTGCACAAGGCTGGGATGGGCTACAGGACAATAGGCAAGCAGCTTGGTGAGAAGGCAACAACTGTTGGCGCAATTATTAGAAAATGGAAGAAGTTCAAGATGACGGTCAATCACCCTCGGTCTGGGGCTCCATGCAAGATCTCACCTCGTGGGGCATCAATGATCATGAGGAAGGTGAGGGATCAGCCCAGAACTACACGGCAGGACCTGGTCAATGACCTGAAGAGAGCTGGGACCACAGTCTCAAAGAAAACCATTAGTAACACACTACGCCGTCATGGATTAAAATCCTATAGCGCACGCAAGGTCCCCCTGCTCAAGCCAGCGCATGTCCAGGCCCGTCTGAAGTTTGCCAATGACCATCTGGATGATCCAGAGGAGGAATGGAAGAAGGTCATGTGGTCTGATGAGACAAAAATAGAGCTTTTTGGTCTAAACTCCACTCGCCGTGTTTGGAGGAAGAAGAAGGATGAGTACAACCCCAAGAACACCATCTCAACCGTGAAGCATAGAGGTGGAAACATTATTCTTTGGTGATGCTTTTCTGCAAAGGGGACAGGATGACTGCACCGTATTGAGGGGAGGATGGATGGGGCCATGTATCGCGAGATCTTGGCCAACAACCTCCTTCCCTCAGTAAGAGCATTGAAGATGGGTCGTGGCTGGGTCTTCCAGCATGACAACGACCCGAAACACACAGCCAGGGCAACTAAGGAGTGGCTCCGTAAGAAGCATCTCAAGGTCCTGGAGTGGCCTAGCCAGTCTCCAGACCTGAACCTAATAGAAAATCTTTGGAGGGAGCTGAAAGTCTGTCTTGCCCAGCGACAGCCCCGAAACCTGAAGGATCTGGAGAAGGTCTGTATGGAGGAGCGGGCCAAAATCCCTGCTGCAGTGTGTGCAAACCTGGTCAAGACCTATAGGAAACGTATGATCACTGTAATTGCAAACAAAGGTTTCTGTACCAAATATTAAGTTCTGCTTTTCTGATGTATCAAATACTTATGTCATGCAATAAAATGCAAATTAATTACTTAAAAATCATACAATGTTATTTTCTGGATTTTTGTTTTAGATTCCGTCTCTCACAGTTGAAGTGTACCTATGATAAAAATTACAGACCTCTACATGCTTTGTAAGTAGGAAAACCTGCAAAATCGGCAGTGTATCAAATACTTGTTCTCCCCACTGTATATATATATATATATATATATATACAGTGAGGGAAAAAAGTATTTGATCCCCTGCTGATTTTGAACGTTTGCCCACTGACAAATAAATTATCAGTCTATAATTTGTATGGTAGGTTTATTTGAACAGTGAGAGACAGAATAACAACAACAACAAAATCCAGAAAAACGCATGTCAAAAATGTTATAAATTGATTTGCATTTTAATGAGGGAAATAAGTATAAGACCCCCTCTCAATTAGAAATATTTCTGGCTCCCAGGTGTCTTTTTATATAGGTAACAAGCTGAGATTAGGAGCACACTCTTAAAGGGAGTGCTCCAAACTCAGTTTGTTACCTGTATAAAAGACACTTGTCCACAGAAGCAATCAATCAATCAGATTCCAAACTCTCCACCATGGCCAAGACCAAAGAGCTCTCCAAGGATGTCAGGGACAATATTGTAGACCTACACAAGGCTGGAATGGGCTACAAGACCATCGCCAAGCAGCTTGGTGAGAAGGTGACAACAGTTGGTGCAATTATTCACAAATGGAAGAAACACAAAATAACTGTCAATCTCCCTCGGCCTGGGGCTCCATGCAAGATCTCACCTCGTGGAGTTGCAATGATCATGAGAACGGTGAGGAATCAGCCCTGAACTACACGGGAGGACCTTGTCAATGATCTCAAGGCAGCTGGGACCATAGTCACCAAGAAAACAATTGGTAACACACTACGCCGTGAAGGACTGAAATCCTGCAGCGCACGCAAGGTCCCCCTGCTCAAGAAAGCACATATACAGGCCCGTCTGAAGTTTGCCAATGAACATCTGAATGATTCAGAGGAGAACTGGGTGAAATTGTTGTGGTCAGAAGAGACCAAAATCGAGCTATTTGGCATCAACTCAACTCGCCGTGTTTGGAGGAGGAGGAATGCTGCCTATGACCCCAAGAACACCATCCCCACCGTCAAACATGGAGGTGGAAACATTA
Source organism: Coregonus lavaretus (assembly GCF_964263955.1). Lineage (NCBI taxonomy): Eukaryota > Metazoa > Chordata > Actinopteri > Salmoniformes > Salmonidae > Coregonus > Coregonus lavaretus. The sequence goes on along the minus strand of NC_139993.1, from coordinate 50,686,377 downwards.
TGCTTTGGGGGTGTTTTTCTGCTAAGGGGACAGGACAACTTCACCGCATCAAAGGGACGATGGATGGGGCCATGTACCGTCAAATCTTGGGTGAGAACCTCCTTCCCTCAGCAAGGGCATTGAAAATGGGTCGTGGATGGGTATTCCAGCATGACAATGACCCAAAACACACGGCCAAGGCAACAAAGGAGTGGCTCAAGAATAAGCACATTAAGGTCATGGAGTGGCCTAGCCAGTCTCCAGACCTTAATCCCATAGAAAATCTGTGGAGGGAGCTGTTGGTTCGAGTTGCCAAATGTCAGCCTCGAAACCTTAATGACTTGGAGAAGATCTGCAAAGAGGAGTGGGACAAAATTCCTCCTGAGATGTGTGCAAACCGGGTGGCCAACTACAAGAAACGTCTGACCTCTGTGATTGCCAACAAGGGTGTCACATCACACATCAGCTTCCACATCAGCTTGTGACAGAACAACACACCATACTATGGAGTCAGCAGGAGCAGCGGCGGCGACCGAGTCGCTGGAGGATCGGGTCAGCTGCCAGGACGCCAGGATCCAGCAACTCGGCTCCGCCATGCAGGAGGTGATGAACACCCTGCGCCGATGGGAAAGGGGAGGCGTGCCCACACCTCCTCCTACATTACCACCACCATCGGCCAGCCCCACCAGACCAGCTCCGGAATCCAGTGGGATTCGGCTCTCGCTCCCGAGGGCGTATGATGGCACCGCAGCCGGGTGTCAGGGATTCCTCCTTCAGGTGGAACTCTACCTGGCCATCATACACCAGGCGCCCTCGGGATACGAGAGCGTTTCCGCCCTCATCTCCTGTCTCTCCGGCAAGGCGTTGGAGTGGGCCAACGCCGAATGGAGGGGAATAGACACCGCCACCATCAGCTACGCGGAGTTCTCCCGCCGCTTCAGGGCTGTATTCGATCACCCTCCTGAGGGTAAAGCGGCGGGGGAGCGTCTGTTCCACCTCCGACAGGGGAAGAGGAGCGCACAGGAGTTCGCCCTGGATTTCTGGACTCTAGCGGCGGATGTGGGGTGGAATGAGAGGGCCCTCATCGACCACTATCGGTGTAGCCTGCGTGAGGACGTTCGTCGAGAGCTGGCCTGCAGGGACACCAATCTGTCCTTCGACCAGCTGGTGGACATGTCCATCCGTCTGGATACCCTGCTAGCCACCCGCGGACGTCCCGAGTTGGGGCCGTCCATTCCATCCCCCAGCACCTCCGAGCCGAGCCCTATGGAGCTCGGGGGTGCTGGCGCTAGAGAGAGAAGGAGAGAGAACCCGAGGAGGGCCGTCCCCTGCACCAACTGTGGCCGTGGAGGACACACTGCGGCTAGGTGCTGGGGAGGGTCTCCAGGGAATCGGGGCAACAGGTCGCGCACTGGGGAGTCATTTCAGGTGAGTAGGCGCCCCACTTACCCAGAGCTCTCTGTTGTTCACTTGTGTATACCTGTGGTATTTCCTCAGGTTGCATCTCATTCCCAGCATAAGGCGCTAGTCGATTCAGGCGCAGCTGGGAATTTTATTGATCGGAAATGTTGTACTAAGTTAGGGATTCCCCTCCTGCCAGTTGATGCACCCTTCCCTGTCCATGCCCTAGATAGCCGCCCGTTGGGATCTGGGTTGATTAGGGAGGTCACAGCGCCACTAAAGATGAAGACGCAGGGGGGTCATGAGGAGATCATTCAGTTGTACCTGATTGACTCTCCTGCGTATCCCGTGGTGCTGGGGCTTCCTTGGTTAATCACCCATGACCCCACCATTTCGTGGCAACAGAGGGCTCTCAAGGAATGGTCTGACCAGTGTGTTGGGCGATGTTTAGGTGTTTCCGTTGGGGCGACCACGGTGGAGAGTCCGAACCAAGTGCCCGCAATGCACATTCCCCCTGAGTATGAGGATTTGGCACTCGTGTTCAACAAGACGAGGGCGACGCGATTGCCACCTCATAGACAGGGAGATTGTGCGATAAACCTCCAGACAGGTGCGGCACTCCCGCGGAACCATGTGTATCCTCTGTCTCAAGAGGAGATGGCGGCTATGGAGACATACATAGCTGAGTCCCTGAGACAAGCATACATACGGTCCTCCACTTCCCCTGCGTCCTCAAGTTTCTTTTTTGTGAAGAAGAAGGATGGAGGGTTGCGCCCGTGTATTGATTACCGTAGTCTCAATCAGATCACTGTTAAATACAGTTACCCTCTTCCTCTGATTGCGAGTATGACTGAATCATTGCATGGAGCACGTTTCTTCTCAAAACTGGATCTCAGGAGCGCCTATAACTTGGTGCGCATTAGGGAGGGAGATGAATGGAAGACGGCATTTAGTACCACCTCAGGTCAGAGTATCTTGTCATGCCATACGGGTTAATGAATGCTCCTTCAGTCTTCCAATCATTTGTGGACGAGATCTTCCGGGATCTGCATGGGCAGAGTGTGGTAGTGTACATTGACGACATCCTAGTGTACTCTTCTACACGAGCCGAGCATGTAGCCCTGGTGCGCCGAGTGTTGGGTAGGCTGTTGGAGCATGACTTGTATGTCAAGGCAGAGAAATGTCTGTTTTTCCAGGAGTCTGTCTCCTTTTTGGGTCATCGGTTGTCCGCGTCAGGGGTGAAGATGGAGATTGACCGTGTGTCAGCCGTGCGTAACTGGCAAACCCCAACCACTGTTAAAGAGGTGCAGCAGTTTTTGGGTTTTGCCAATTACTACCGGAGGTTTATCCGGGGTTTTGGACAGGTAGCAGCTCCCATTACTTCCCTGCTGAAGGGGGGCCTGGTGCGTTTGCAGTGGTCGGCTGAGGCGGACAGGGCGTTTAGTAAACTGAAGGACCTGTTCACTTCGGCTCCGGTGCTGGCGCACCCGGACCCCGCTTTAGCGTTCCAGGTAGAGGTGGACGCGTCAGAGGCCGGTATTGGGGCAGTACTGTCGCAACGCTCCGGCACGCCTCCTAAGCTCCGTCCCTGCGCTTTTTATTCTAAAAAGCTCAGCCCGGCGGAACGTAATTATGACGTAGGGGACAGGGAGCTGTTAGCCGTGGTTCAAGCCCTAAAGGTGTGGAGGCATTGGCTTGAGGGGGCTCAACACCCTTTTCTCATTCTGACTGACCATCGTAACCTGGAGTACATCCGGGCAGCCAGGAGATTGAACCCTCGTCAGGCTAGGTGGAACATGTTTCTGACCCGGTTCGTTTTTAAGATCACTTACATCCCAGGGTCCCAGAACGGTAAGGCGGACGCCCTGTCCCGGCGGTATGACACAGAGGAGAGGTCCGTTGAGCCCACTCCCATACTGCCGGAGTCTTGTCTGGTGGCACTGGTGGTATGGGAGGTCGATGCGGAAATTGAGCGGGCGTTACGCACCGACCCTACTCCCCCAGAGTGTCCAGTGGGTCGGACGTACGTGCCGCTCGAGGTCCGTGATCGTCTCATTTATTGGGCTCATACGTCACCCTCCTCTGGACATCCAGGTATTGGCCGGATGTCTGCCTTAGTGTTAAGTACTGGTGGCCAACATTGGCTAGGGACGTGAGGGTTTATGTCTCCTCCGGCTCGGTGTGCGCTCAGTGTAAGGCGCCTAGACACCTGCCCAGGGGGAAGTTACAACCCCTGCCTGTTCCACAATGGCCGTGGTCTCACCTCTCGGTGGACTTTGTCACGGACCTCCCCCCCTCTCAGGGGAATACCACTATTCTGGTCGTTGTGGATCGGTTCTCTAAGGCCTGTCGTCTCATCCCAATGCCGGGTCTCCCTACTGCCCTACAGACCGCTGAGGCTTTGTTCACCCACGTCTTCCGGCACTACGGGGTTCCCGAGGATATAGTGTCTGATCGGGGTCCCCAATTCAAAGGGTTTTGCCACCAAGTACTAAGTCATGTTTTGCAGAGGAGTCAAATACTTCTTTCCCTCATTAAAATGCAAATCAATTTATAACATTTTTGACATGCGTTTTTCTGGATTTTTTTGTTTGTTATTCTGTCTCTCACTGTTCGAATAAACCTACTATTAAAATTATAGACTGATCATGTCTTTGTCAGTGGGCAAACGTACAAAATCAGCAGGGGATCAAATACTTTTTTCCCTCACTGTATACTTATTATGGACACAGTATGCTTACATTATTAGTTATCTTGTTGTTATTAGTTGTTGTTAGTTGTTATTAGTCCCATCCTTCAACTCCATTCAACACCACCCATCTATCTCTTAACACCATCCATATTGGATTTGTATTTGCCATATATTCTTAAACTGTTCTGAACCTTTCTATTATCATTGTTTCTACAGATTGTAAATTTAAAATAAACAATTTTGCTAAAAGTATTATTATATTATTGATCAATTGACTATGACTTTTCAGATCACCCAGTAATGCTATCTGCAGCGTTAGCTCCAGGTAAATATTGCAATCCTTTGGTCATTCCTGGACCTATGTCCAAAAACAAGCTACAAATGGACAGTACCAAAACAAATGATCTAATGATTCTGTCTCTTCGCCGCAAAATCTGCAGAGCTGGGAAGAGTGTATCCCCCATATAAATAACATAATATTGGTAGCAATAATTTTATATAGTCATTTAAATTGAAAAATTCTAAGTTTCTAATCCGGCGTCGTTTTGCGTATCAGTTCATAAACACTATGCCATGGGATCGGTACGTCAAAGATCTCTTCCCAACTATTTTGCAATCTATATGGGACGGCTATCAATCCTTTGGTCCTTAAATGAAACTGGTATACTTTTTTATTTATCACAGTTTTCTTTAACCAATTATGTTCTTTAATGCAAGGCCGACAGACAAGTTCTTTACTTTTTCCCCCTTCCACTTTCCTCTTCCATTTTTGCGGTAATGCTGCAATTATTTAGTTGTAATTTTGGGTAGAGCAGACATTTCCTTCTGTTTTTGTTAGCTGCATGTGCGACATGACTCCACCAGTCTTACCGATGATATCATTTACGAAGATTATACCTTTTAAAACATTTTGTCAAAAAAATAAGGTGTTTTATCAGTTAGTATATTTGAGTTTAACCACAATATTTGTTGCAGTATTTGTTCTGTCGTTTCTGTAGGATTAAATTGAAATTGCAACCAACTTTCTATGGCTTGTTTTAGAAATAGTGATATTTGTGAGATTTTTCCTTTTCAAATAACTGAAAGTGAGAGGTTGTAATATAAATAAAGGGAAAAAGGCCATTCTTGAACATTGGGTGAGACAATCTTATTACTAATTTACTAGATAACCAGTTCGGATTTAAGTATAACTTTTGTATGACTGAAGCTTTTAGTGATAGGTCTAATGCTTTAATATTTTATCATTTCTGTCCTCCGAATTCATATTCATTATATAAATAGGCCAGTTTAATTTTGTCTGGCTTGCCATTCCAAATAAAATGGAGTATTGTTTCCTCATATAATTAAAAAAACTGTTTGCTAGGCGTAGGCAAAACCATAAGCAAATAGTTAAACTGGGATAATACTAAAGAGTTAATCAGGGTGATTTTTCCACAAATTGACAGGTATTTACCTTCCCATGGTAGCAAGATCTTATCTATTTTTGCTAACTTTCTATAAAAATGTATTGGAGTAAGATCATTTATTTAATTTGGGATATGTATTCCGAGTATATCCACATCACCATCAGACCATTTTATTGGTAAACTACATGGTAATGTAAAAATTGTATTTTTTAGTGATCCAATACGTAATATAGTACATTTATCATAATTTGGTTGTAATCCAGAGAGGTTAGAAAATGTTTCTAGATCCTCTATGAGGCTGTGGAGGTATTCAAGTTGTGGATTTAAAAGAAAACATGAATCATCAGCGTACAATGACACCTTTGTTTTTAAACCCTGGATTTCTAATCCCTTGATATTATTGTTGGATCTGATTTTAATAGCTAACATCTCAATGGCCATAATAAATAGATATGCCGATAGTGGACAACCTTGTTTCACTCCTCTTGACAATTTAAAACTTTCGTAGAAATAGCCATTATTTATTATTTTACACCTAGGGTTACTGTACATGATTTTAACCCATTTTATAAGAGATTCTCCAAAATTGAAATGCTCCAGGCATTTATATATAAACCCCAGTCGCACTTTATCAAATGCCTTTTCAAAGTCTGCTATGAATAGCAGTCCTGGTTTCCCAGATGTTTCATAGTGTTCTATTGTTTCCAGTACTTGCCTTATATTATAACATTTACATTTTAGTCATTTAGCAGACACTCTTATCCAGAGCGACAATAATGTATACATTATTTTTTATTTTTTTATACTGGCCCACCCGTGGGAATCGAACCCACAACCCTGGCGTTGTAAACGCCATGCTCTACCAACTGAGCTACGTCCCTGCCGGTCATTCCCTTCCCTACCCTGGACGACGCTGGGCCAATTGTGCGCCGCCCCATGGGTCTCCCGGTAGCGGCCGGCTACGACAGAGCCTAGATTCCAACCAGGATCTCTAGTGGCACAGCGATGCAGTGCCTTAGACCACTGCGCCACTCGTATCTTCCATGTAAAAAACCTGTCTGATTAGAATTAATAATGTCTGACAATACCTTTTTAATTCTATGCGCTATACATTTTGCTAGAATCTTTGCATCACAACACTGAAGTGTAAGGGGCCTCCAATTTTTTAAATGGACTGGATCTTTATATTTTCCACTTGTATCCTGTTTCAGTAATAATGAAATCAGACCTTCTTCTTGAGTGTCTGATAATCTACCATTTACATAGGAGTGGTTAAAACATGCTAATAGCGGTCCTCTGAGTATATCAAAAAAGGTTTGGTATACCTTGACTGGTATGCCATCCAATCCTGGAGTTTTCCCGGACTTAAAGTCTTTAATTGCATCCAGAAGTTCCTTCTCTGTAATTTCACCTTCACATGAGTCTTTCTGTATGGCTGTTAATTTTACATTATCAATAGAAAAAAAATCTCTACAATTAGCTTCAGTTAGAGGAGATGGAGGCGACTGAAACGAAAACATATGCTTAAAGTACTTTGTTTCCTCCTTCAAAATATCATTTGGTGAATCATGGGTGACTCATTTGTAACCAGTTTCAGTAAATTATTTTTGGTCGCATTCATTTGTTGAAGATGAAAAAAGAATTTGGTGCATTTTTCCCCATATTCCATCCAGCTTGCTTTATTTCTATAACATATTACACTTGATCTTTCTTGAATAAGTTTCTCCATTTCTTTTTGTTATTCCTCTTATTTATTCTGAGTCTCTATGTTACAGTTTTTATTGCTATCTATCTGTTCTCTTCGATCTTCTATTTCCTTTGTTAGTACAGACTCTTTTGACCTAAATTGCTTTTGTTTTTGAGATGAGTACAGAATTGCATGGCCTCTAAAGGCACATTTAAAGGTGGTCATACAATACAGTCGTGGTCAAAAATGTTGAGAATGACACAAATACTAATTTTCACAAAGTCTGCTGCCTCAGTTTTGATGATGGTAATTTGCATATACTCCAGAATGACGTGAAGAGTGATCAGATGAATTGCAATTAATTGCAAAGTCCCTCTTTGCCATGAAAATGATATTTCCACTGCATTTCAGCCCTGCCACAAAAGGACCAGCTGCCATCATGTCAGTGATTCTTTCGTTAACACAGGTGAGAGTGTTGACGAGGACAAGGCTGGAGATCACTCTATCATGCTGATTGAGTTAGAATAACAGACTGGAAGCTTTAAAAGGAGGGTGGTGCTTGAAATCATTGTTATTCCTCTGTTTACCATGGTTACCTGCAAGGAAACACGTGCCGTCATCCTTGCTTTGCACAAAAAGGGCTTTACAGGCAAGGATATTGCTGCTAGTAAAATTGCACCTGAATCAAAAAAATTTTTTAGGATCATCAAGAACTTCAAGGAGAGGTTCAATTGTTGTGAAGAAGGCGTAAGGGCGTCCAAGAAAATCCAGCAAGCGCCAGGACCGTCTCCTAAAGTTGATTCAGCTGCGGGATCGGGGCACCACCAGTGCAGAGCTTGCTCAGGAATGGCAGCAGGCAGGTGTGAGGGCATCTGCACGCACAGTGAGGCGAATACTTTTGGAGGATGGCCTGGTGTCAAGAAGGGCAGCAAAGAAGCCACTTCTCTCCAGGAAAAACATCAGGGACAGACTGATATTCTGCAAAAGGTACAGGGATTGGACTGCTGAGGACTGGGGTAAAGTCATTTTCACTGATGAATCCCCTTTCCGATTGTTTGGGGCATCCGGAAAACACCTTGTCTGGAGAAGACAAGGTGAGCGCTACCATCAGTCCTGTGTCATGCCAACAGTAAAGCATCCTGAGACTATTCATGTGTGGGGTTGCTTCTCAGCCAAGGGAGTGGGCTCACTCACAATTTTGGCTAAGAACACAGCCATGAATAAAGAATGGTACCAACATATCCTCTGAGAGCAACTTCTCCCAACCATCCAGTTTGGTGACGACCAAAGCCTTTTCCAGCATGATGGAGCACCTTGCCATAAGGCAAAAGTGATAACTAAGTGGCTCGGGGAACAAAACATTGACATTTTGGGTCCATGACCAGGAAACTCCCCAGACCTTAATCCCATTGAGAACTTGTGGTCGATTCTCAAGAGGCGGGTGGACAAACAAAACCCCACAAATTCTGACAAACTCCAAGCATTGATTATGCAAGAATGGGCTGCCATCAGTCAGGATGTGGCCCAGAAGTTAATTGACAGCATGCCAGGGCAGATTGCAGAGGTCTTGAAAAAGAAGGGTCAACACTGCAAATATTGACTCTTTGCATAAACTTAATGTAATTGTCAATAAAAGCCTTTGACACTTATGGAATGCTTGTAATTATACTTCAGTATACCATAGTAATCTCTGACAAAAATATCTCATAATTTTGGCCCATTCCTCCTGACAGAGCTGGTGTAACTGAGTCAGGTTTGTAGGCCTCCTTGCTCGCACACACTTTTTCAGTTCTGCCCATACATTTTCTATAGGATTGAAGTCAGGGCTTTGTGATGGCCACTCCAATTCCTTGACTTTGTTGTCCTTAAGCCATTTTGCCACAACTTTGGAAGTATGCTTGGGGTCATTGTCCATTTGGAAGACCCATTTGCGACCAAGCTTTAACTTCCTGACTGATGTCTTGAGATGTTGCTTCAATATATCCACATGATTTTCCTTTCTCATGATGCCATCTATTTTGTGAAGTGCACCAATCCCTCCTGCAGCAAAGCACCCCCACAGCATGATGGTGCCACCCCCGTGCTTCATGGTTGGGATGGTGTTCTTCGGCTTGCAAGCAACCCCCTTTTTCCTCCAAACATAATGATGGTCATTATGGCCAAACAGTTCTATTTTTGTTTCATCAGACCAGAGGACACTGCTCCAAAAAGTACGATCTTTGTCCCCATGTGCAGTTGCAAACCGTAGTCTGGCTTTTTTATGGTGGTTTTGGAGCAGTGGCTTCTTCCTTGCTGAGCGGCCTTTCAGGTTATCTCAATATAGGACTCATTTTACTGTGGATATAGATACTTTTGTACCTGTTTCCTCCAGCATCTTCACAAGGTCCTTTGCTGTTGTTTTGGGATTGATTTGCACTTTTCGCACCAAAGTACGCTCATCTCTAGGAGACAGAATGCGTCTCCTTCCTGAGCGGTATGACGGCTGCGTGGTCCCATGGTGTTTATACTTAAGTACTATTGTTTGTACAGATGAACGTGGTACCTTCAGGTGTTTGGAAATTGCTCCCAAGGATGAACCAGCCTTGTGGAGGTCTACAATTTTTTTTCTGAAGTCTTGGCTGATTTCTTTTGATTTTCCCATGATGTCAAGCAAAGAGGCACTGAGTTTGAAGGTAGACCTTGAAATACATCCACAGGTACACCTCCAATTGACTCAAATGATGTCAATTAGCCTATCAGAAGCTTCTAAAGCCATTACATAATTTTCTGGAATTTTCCAAGCTGTTTAAAGGCACAGTCAACTTAGTGTATGTAAACTTCTGACCCACTGGAATTGTGATACAGTGAATTATAAGTGAAATAATCTGTCTGTAAACAATTGTTGGAAAAATTACTTGTGTCATGCACAAAGTAGATGTCCTAACCGACTTGCCAAAACGGTAGTTTGTTAACAAGACATTTGTGGAGTGGTTGAAAAACGAGTTTTAATGACTCCAACCTAAGTGTATGTAAACTTCCGACTTCAACTGTACATTACATTTTTGACAAGCAATTATTATTTTATTAAACAATTATTGTGGTTCATCCTATATTCTCCCTAACATCCTTACCCCCTTGCAACAGATGTGGGATAAACACACACACACATACTCTAACACACACAATGGTTGTTACATCCCAGAGCCCAACTCAAGAAAGGTCCAGATTTACGAATGCATATACGAATGCATATACAGTTACAGCTGTTTGAGAAAGCATGCAAGATTGAGCAAAAATTGACAACAATGTGAGATTTGATTAATCTATTTAATCTATGTCAAGTCCTAGACTTCCATCACAATTCGTGCCTTCTATGTCTTCCGTTTGCTATGTTTTTATCTCCACTATGTTGATTGAGTACTTGTGTTCTAATTTAGTTGTATTTGAAGATATATAATTTTGCTTGTTATCTTTTCTTGTAATACCGTCTTATTCCTTTATAAAATACTATACCTACTATAAATGTGCTTTATTATTACAATCCTTACCATGGCTAGTATTGGGTGTTCTATTATTCGACTCCTCTATTAGAACTTTCAGAATAGCCATGGAGCAGTCTTTGTGTCGCGGAACATTTGGTTGTCAATATACAGTTTATCGACAACAAGAGCAACACACTTCCCTTTTAATCTATTTTTCCTGAAGATTGGGTACAGAACTTTTCGCCGTTCTGCAATCTCCCTCGGGAACTGATCATTCATGCCTATTTTCATGCCAGCAAGTCTTTTACATAGGCTTTTAACTATTACTTTATCCTTAAATAAAGCAAATTTGGCAACGATTGGACGCTCATATCTCTGTCCTCTTTGTCCGAAATTGGTGTACACGCTCAAGTGGAATTTCAAGCACTGTAAGAAAGAAGTCCTTCACAATTTTTTCTGTAATCTCTCCCTCTTTTTCCTGGATACCCGTAAGTACTAGATTTTCTCTCATCGATCTAGTTTGTATGCCTAGTAAGGCTTCTCTCAGAAAGTTGTTCTCCTTTTTAAGTTCCTTAACGTCCGTTTCCATCCTAGTGACTGTCCCTTTTAGTTTTTTTGTATCGCTGTCCGTTATTGCAGCTTTTCCGTCACTCATTTCAAGACTCGCCTTCAACTCTTTTACATCATTACTGACCAACTCTAGTATGCCCAGTTTGTAATTTATCGACTTCAACAGGTCGCTTTCCACACTTACCAGTCCCAGTGGTGAAAAGCATAAATCATCTGTATCAGTCGAGGAGTCGTGTTTTCTCTTGGAGATTGATTCTCCTCGTTTATCTTCCGTCGTGTTTGGGTGTTGTGTGTTGTTGTAATACTTGTCGATACATTTCTCTAGCCTTATAATTTGTTTTGTGTTATTATCCAGATTGAATGTTATTACCCTCGAATATATGAAATGTTAATATTTAGTCTAACTTACTGATATTGAATATTGTGTTTTTATCTTGAGGTGATTTGTACCGCTGTGTATTCAATACGCCATCTTGTATACATGCCCTCTTAAAAGCAGATTTAGCTAACTCAGTGGAGATGGAAGGGATCTCCAGACTTTGCCGTTATACAGTGCCTTGCAAAGGCGATTTTCCTATTTTGTTGCATTACAACCTGTCATTTAAATGGATTTTTATTTGGATTTCATGTAATGGACATACACAAAATAGTCCAAATTGGTGAAATGAAATGAAAAAAATATTATAAAAAATAAATAATGGAAAAGTGGTGCGTGCATATGTATTCACCCCCTTTGCTATGAAGCCCCTAAATAAGATCTGGTGCAACCAAGTACCTTCAGAAGTCACATAATTAGTTAAATAAAGTCCACCTGTGTGCAATCTAAGTGTCACATGATCTGTCACATGATCTCAGAATATATACACCTGTTCTGAAAGGCCCCAGAGTCTGCAACACCACTAAGCAAGGGGCACCACCAAGCAAGCGGCACCATGAAGACCAAGGAGCTCTCCAAACAGGTCAGGGACAAAGTTGTGGAGAAGTACAGATCAGGGTTGGGTTATTGTCACGAACGTAGAGAGACGGGTCGGACCAAGGTGCAGCGTGGAAAGCGTACATGTTTATTAACTAAATAAACATTCAACAAAACAAGAAACAACGTAACGTGAAGTCCAAAGGGCTATACACATACCAGCCTAACAGGAACAAGATCCCACAATACACAGTAGGCAATGGGCTACCTAAGTATGATCCCCAATCAGAGACAATGAGCGACAGCTGCCTCTGATTGGGGAATCATACCCGGCCAGACATAGAAATAGAATACCTAGAACATAAACATAGAAATTCTAACATAGATTTCCACACCCTGACTCAACAAACAAGAGTTCCATACGTCAGGGCGTGACAGTACCCCCCCCCCCCCCAAAGGTGCGGACTCCGGCCGCACAAAACTGACCTAACAAGGGAGGGTCCGGGTGGGCTTTCAGCCTTGGAGGCGGATCCGGCTCCGGGCGTGACGACCTCTCCCTCTCTGCCTCTCTGTTGCGCCCCTGGTCTGGTCTGGACCTCAGCACGATGCTTCCCCTCTCCTTCCTCCCACGCTGCACCAAGCCCTGTCTGGACCCTGGTGTGGGAGACCCCGAACATGGAGAGGGGCTGACGTCTGGGCCTGGATCGGCAATCCCCCCACGACGCACCAAGCCCTGTCTGGACCCTGGTGTGGGAGGCCCCAACCCTGGAGAGAGGCTGACTTCTGGGTCTGGAGTGGAGCCGCTGACCGGAGCTGAACTGGACCCCGGTGGAGCGGACTGCTCTGACTCCGGAGTGGAGCCGCTGACCAGATCTGGACTGGGCACCGGTGGAGCGGACTAATCTGTCTCCGGAGTGGAGCCGCTGACCGGAGCTGGACTAGGCACCGGTGGAGCGGACTGCTCTGGCTCCAGAATGGAGCCGCTGACTGGAGCTGAATTGGACCCCGGTGGAGCGGACTACTCTGGGACTGCTGTGGCTCCGGAATGGATCCGCTGACCGGAGCTGGACTTGGCACCAGTGGAGCAGACTGCTCTGGCTCCGGAGTGGAGCCGCTGACTGGAGCTGGACTGGGCACCGGTGGAGCGGACTACTCTGGCTCCGGAATGGATCTGCTGACCGGAGCTGGATCAGGCACCGGTGGAGCGGACTGCTCTGGCTCCGGAGTGGAGCAGCTGACCGGAGCTGGACTGGACCCCGGTAGAGCGGAATGCTCTGACTCCTGAGTGGAGCCGCTGACCGGAGCTGGACTAAGCACCGGTGGAGCGGACTACTCTGGCTCCGGAGTGGAGCCGCTGACCGGAGCTGGACTGGGCACCGGACGAGCGGACTGCTCTGGCTCCGGAGTGGAGCAGCTGACCAGAGCTGGACTGGACCCCGGTGGAGCGGACTGCTCTGGCTCCGGAGTGGAGCCGCTGACGGGAGCTGGACTGGGCACCGGTGGAGCAGAATGCTCTGGCTCCAGAATGGATCCGCTGACCGGAGCTGGATCAGGCACCGGTGGAGCGGACTGCTCTGTCTCCGGAGTGGAGCAGCTGACCGGAGCTGGATGGACCCCGGTGGAGCGGAATGCTCTGACTCCAGAGTGGAGCCGCTGACCGGAGCTGGACTGGGCACCGGTGGAGCGGACTGCTCTGGCTACGGAGTGGAGCCGCTGACCGGAGCTGGACTCGGCACCGGAAGAGCGGACTGCTCTGGCTCCGGAGTGGAGCAGCTAACCGGAGCTGGACTGGACCCCGGTGGAGCGGACTGCTCTGGCTCTGGAGTGGAGCCGCTGACCGGAGCTGGACTGGGCACCGGTGGAGCGGAATGCTCTGGCTCCGGACTGGAGCAAACTTCCGGACCCGTATCCAGCCCCATCTCTGGAGCAGGACAAAATGCCGTGCCCAGCCTGGGCACCGACGCAGAGGAAAATTCCAGCCCTGTAGTAGGACTGGTTGCCGGCCCCAGACTGGGCACCGACACGTTTAGGAGCTCCTGCTCCAAAACGGGGCTGTACGTCGTGCCCACCCTGGGCCCCGACGCAGAGGTGGTTTCCAACCCTGTAGTTGGGCTGGTTGCCGGCCGCAGACTGGGCACCGACACGCTAAAGTGCTCCCTGCAGGGGACCGTCGCGAGTTAGGGAACAGAAACTCATCGTCGTCGTCATCCTCCGACTCCTCAGTGTAAAACTGTTCCCATTCCTGTTCCCATGGTCGTAGGGACTCCAACTGGAACCCCACCGGGTGCAGTGGTCAGGGCTCTTCTCTCTCGATCCCCGACCACCCCTCTAGCCCCCCAAAAAACTTTTCTTGGGGTTGCTTCCTCAGCGGTTGGTCCCGTTGGCGTTGTCGTTGATCCTCTCTTGCCAGGGCCTGTACCTTCGCCCAGGGTCCTTTCCCAGCGAATATCTCCTCCCATGTCCACCATTTGCCCACCTGTGACAAAGCTATTCGCTCCGCCTCGGCATGCTGCTTGGTCCTTTTGTGGTGGGATCTTCTGTCACGAACGTTGAGAGACGGGTCGGACCAAGGTGCAGCGTGAAAAGCGTACATGTTTATTAACTAAATAAACATTCAACAAAACAAGAAACAACGTAACGTGAAGTCCAAAGGGCTATACACATACCAGCCTAACAGGAACAAGATCCCACAATACACAGTAGGCAATGGGCTACCTAAGTATGATCCCCAATCAGAGACAATGAGCGACAGCTGCCTCTGATTGGGGAATCATACCCGGCCAGACATAGAAATAGAATACCTAGAACATAAACATAGAAATTCTAACATAGATTTCCACACCCTGACTCACCAAACAAGAGTTCCATACAACAGGGCGTGACAGTTATAAAAAAATGTCAGAAACTTTGAACATCCCACAGAGCACCATTAAATCCATTATAAAAAAATTGAAAGAATATGGCACCACAACAAACCTGCCAAGAGAGGGCCGCCCACCAAAACTCACGGCCCAGGCAAGGAGGGCATTAATCAGAGAGGCAACAAAGAGACCAAAGATAACGCTGAAGGAGCTGCAAAGCTCCACAGCGGAGATTGGAGTATCTGTCCATAGGACCACTTTAAGCCGGGCTGGGCTTTACGGAAGAGTGGCCAGAAAAATGCCATTACTTAAAGAAAAAAAGAAGCAAACACGTTTGGTGTTTGCCAAAAGGCATGTGGGAGACTCCCCAAATATATGGAAGAAGGTACTCTGGTCAGATGAGACAAAAATTGAGCTTTTTGGCCATCAAGGAAAACACTATGTCTGGCGCAAACCCAACACCTCTCATCACCCCGAGAACACCATCCCCACAGTGAAGCATGGTGGTGGCAGCATCATGCTGTTGGGATGTTTTTCATCTGCAGGGACTGAAAAACTGATCAGAATTGAAGGAATGATGGATGGCGCTAAATAGAGGGAAATTCTTGATGGAAACCTGTTTCAGTCTTCCAGAGATTTTCTGTTTTTTTGTCTTATTTCTTGTTTGTTTCACAATAAAAAATATTTTGCATCTTCAAAGTGGTAGGCATGTTGTGTACATCAAATGATACAAACCCCCCAAAAATCCATTTTAATTCAAGGTTGTAAGGCAACAAAATAGGAAAAATGCCAAGGGGGGTGAATACTTTTGCAAGCTACTGTATTAATGCAAACATCAGGTTTTCATGGACTCTAGGAACCACTCACTCAGATCTAATGTCTTATAGGGAGAAATGTTATATCAATGTTAGAGATACTGACACAGATGATGATACAGTACAACTAATATTGATGCTACTCATCATCATCATCATCATCATCACTATCCTCTCCATTAAAACAACCCCAACACATCACATTGTAGTTAACAAACCAAAGCACTGAAGTCTTCTGTTTACTACACAGCAGCAGGCCCTAGTCATTCATTTGCATGTGCTGCATAATATTTGAGTGTTTTCTGAAAACGAGCCACAGCAATTAACAGAGGATTAATTGTCATCTTTATCTCATTAGGGCCAATCTGATCGTGGTATGATGAGATTTCACAGGGCTCCCGTTTGTTTAAGCCCATTGCCGTAATTGCCGTCATTATTATGGGCTGTTTAGCGTCATTCTTCATTCCCCCTCACACACACACACCCATCTCTCCCTGCCTGCATCGGACCCCATACACGCACACACAAGCGCACACGCACACACACACACACACAAAAACACAGACCAGACACATAAACATACGCCCCATATACGCACACCGAGACACACACACACACTGACACAACACACACCAACTGACATCGACACACACACACACGCACGCACACGCACACACACACACACACACACAAACACAAACACACACAAACATGTACACACACACACCCCTCTCGGCCCATAAAAAGCAGCCATGTGTCACGGCTCAGTTTAGTTAAACCCTGGAACGAGCCCAGTGGTGGTTAACAGCTATGTGGTGATTAGCTCTCCTTGCTCTCTCTCATAAACCCATTAACACACACACACACACAAACACACTCACTCACATAAACAGATAAGCCCATTAACACGTCCCCCTGTCCTCTTCTCCAAATTGCCTTTGTATTTATGTTAACCCCTTAATTACAGGCCCCACCTCCCTACCTAAATAAAATACAACTTTACAGGCCCTGGTTGCATCCCAAATGACACCCTATTTCATAGGGCTCTGGTCAAAAGTAGTGCACTATATGGGGAATAGAGTACCATTTGTGATACAGACCCTGTGTCACTGGGTGAAAACATGATGCCACCAACCTGCAGGAGAGCGGTAGCTGGCAAGCCCTGGTTCAGATTAGAGCTGTGATCTTTTAAAAAGCCCCCGGGGCCTCGTTTGTCAACCTTCGTAATGATGGAGTTCTTAACTCTGCCACGTACACGCCGTAAAAAGGATAGGTGTCTCGTTATAGACAGTGAAGGGAAATTATGGGTATTTCACTTACTGATATCCAGCTTTTGAGCAGGGGCGGATGATGATGACATCACATTAGCTCCACAACAGAATCTGCATCCCAAATGGCACCCTATTGCCTATTTAGTGCACTACTTTTGACCAGGGGCCGTAAGGCTCTGAAATCCCTGAGCGGGTTCCTTCCTCTCCTTCCTCACCATGCTCAAATGGATATATTTAATGTCTGCTTTTTTATTTTTACGAATCTACCAATAGGTGCCCTTCTTTGCGAGGCATTGGAAAATCTCCCTGGTCTTTGTGGTTGAATCTGTGTTTGATAATCACTGCTCGACTGAGGGACCTTACAGATAATTGTATGTGTGGGGTACAGAGATGAGGTAGTCATTCAAAAATCATGTTAAACACTATTATTGCACACAGAGTCCATGCAACTTATTATGTGACTTGTTAACCAAATTTTTACTCCTTAACTTATGTATGCTTGCCATAACAAAGGAGTTGGATACTTATTGACTCAAGACAGTTCAGCTTTTTATTTTTAATACATTTGTAAAAATGTCTAAAAACATAATTCCACTTTGACATTATGGGGTATTGTGTGTAGGCCATTGACAAAAAAAATCTAAATGTAATCCATTTTAAATTCAGGCTTTAACACAACAAAATGTGGAACAGGTCAAGGGGTGTGAATACTCTCTGGAGGTACTGTATGTTTTACCACATACACTACCAGTGAAAAGTTTGGACACGCCTACTAATTCCAGGGTTTTTCTTTATTTTTACTATTTTCTACATTGTAGAATAATAAAGATGACATCAAAACTATGAAATAACACATATGGAATCATGTAGTAACCAAAAAAGTGTTAAACAAATCAAAATATATTTTATATTTAAGATTCTTCAAAAGGCAACCCTTAGCCTTAATGAGAGCTTTGGACACTCTTGGCATTCTCTCAACCAGCTTCATGAGATAGTCACCTGGAATGCATTTCAATTAACATGTGTGCCTTCTTAAAAGTTAATTTGTGGAATTTCTTTCCTTCTTAATGTGTTTGAGCCAATCAGTTGTGTTGTGACAAGGTAAGGGGGGTATACAGAAGATAGCCCTATTTGGTAAAAGACCAAGTCCATATTATGGCAAGAACAGCTAAAATAAACAAAGAGAAACAACAGTCCATCATTACTTTAAGAAATTAAGGTCAGTCAATACGGAAAATGTCAAGAACTTTGAAAGTCTCTTCAAGTGCAGTCGCAAAAACCATCAAGCGCTATGATGAAACTAGCTCTCATGAGGACCGCCACAGGAATGGAAGACCCAGAGTTACCTCTGCTGCAGAGGATACGTTCATTAGAGTTACAAGCCTCAGAAATTGCAGCCCAAATAAATGCTTCACAGAGTTCAAGTCACAGACACATCTCAACATCAACTGTTCAGAGGGGACTGAGTGAATCAGGCCTTCATGGTCGAATTGCTGCAAAGAAACCACTACTAAAGGACACCAATAAGAAGAAGAGACCTGCTTGGGACAAGAAACACAAGCAATGGACATTAGACAGGTGGAAATGTGTCCTTTGGTCTGTCTGGAGTCCAAATTGGAGATTTTTGGTTCCAACTGCCGTGTCTTTGTGAGACGTGGTGTGGGTGAACGGATGATCTCCGCATTGTGTATTTCCCACCGTAAAGCATGGAGGAGGAGGTGTTATGGCGTGAGGGTGCTTTGCTGGTGACACTGTCTGTGATTTATTTAGAATTCAAGGCACACTTAACCAACATGGCTACCACAGCATTCTGCAGTGATACGCCATCCCATCTGGTTTGGGCATAGTGGGACTATCATTTGTTTTTCAACAGGACAATGACCCAACACACCTCCAGTCTGTGTAAGGGCTATTTTACCAAGAAGGAGAGTGATGGACTGCTGCATCAGATAACCTGACCTCCACAATCCCCCGACCTCAACCCAATTGAGATGGTTCAGGATGAGTCGGACCGCAGAGTGAAGGAAAAGCAGCCAACAAGTGCTCAGCATATATGGGAACTCCTTCAAGACTGTTTGAAAATGATTCCAGGTGAAGCTGGTTGAGAGAATGCCAAGAATGTGCAATGCTGTCTTCAAACCAAAGGGTGGCTATTTGAAGGATCTCAAATATAAAATATGTTTAGATTTGTTTAACACTTTTTTGGTTACTACATGATTCCGTATGTGTTATTTCATAGTTTTGATGTCTTCACTATTATTCTACAATGTAGAAAATAGTAAAAATAAAGAAAAAACAATGAATGAGTAGGTTTGTCCAAACTTTTGACTGGTACTGCACGTTTTCAACAATAAACAGCCTTTGATTCAGTTCTAAGGACTGGATTCAATTCATGTCGCTGAGGCATCTTGGAAGATCCGTGTTAAAATGTAAAGGCAATCTCCGGTTGAGCCGACATATGCAGTGTTTACTGTGAATGCAGTCGCCGCGCTATAAACTAATCTTCAGCTCTACGGATTGAATAGAGCCCTAATACATGGAACATGCAGCATTTCTGAGCTGAAGGAATGAAGGGGATGAGCTATATCTCCACTGTGGCCTGAAGATCTAGGAGCCACTGGAGGAGGGAGATATGGAGAAACACAGACAGAGCAATAGAAACAGAGAGCCCATTGATCCAGAAGTGCTGTGCACTAAGGGGGGCAATGAAGTTTTATGTGCTCGTAACTATTTCACCCCATCTAAATGTTAACAACTGAACACTCACACTGTATGGCCCGTCTCTTTGTTGCTGTGCTTTAGTGGTGGGGAAAGCCCATCTCCATGGATTTGCAATGTAATAACAATCTACACCTCCTGCTGAGTCTGGCAAACCGTGTCTGTCTGTGTCCCAAAAGGAACCCGATTCCCTATATAGTGCACTAATTTTGACCAGAGCTCGATGGGCCATGGTCAAAAGTAGTGCACTAAATAGGGAATAGGGTGCCATTTGGGTCTGAGCCTCTCACCATTACATGGCTTTTCTGACAACCATGCAGCATCCTCTTAAAACATATTGATGGTGCTGATGCGTTAGTCCTCACAAGTCAATACACTCCTGGATGGACCATAATAACATATGGGTAGACTGGAGGTTGGCCTGCCCTACACAAGTCAGGGAGAAAGTATTGAGACACTCAGAGGTTTCTGAAATCTTCTCTGTTCACCTACCGTGTGACTGTACCAAGATAGAGGAAAACAGCAGCTTATAGTTTGGAAAAATGTGATCAGTATAGCACCCACATTCTATAACATTTTGGCCCATTGGCCAATTCCCTGTCATATCACCACTGACAGTTCATTTATTAAATGTCATAGGAGGTTAGCACAGGACGTTGGTGGCATCTTAATTGGGGAGGACGGGCTCCTGGTAATAGCTGGAGCGGAGTAAGTGGAATGGTATCAAATCAAAATCTAATGTTATTTGTCACATGCGCCGAATACAACCGTGAAATGCTTACTTACAAGCCCTTAACCAACAATGCAGTTCAAGAAATAGAGTTGAGAAAATATTTACTAAATAAACTAAAGTAAAAATAAATAAAAATACAGAGGCTATATACAGGGGGTACCGATACCGAGTCAATGTGCGGGGGTACAGGTTAGTCGAGGTAATTTGTAAATGTAGGTAGGGGTAAAGTGACTATGCATAGATAATAAACAGCGAGTAGCAGCAGTGTAAAAACAAAGGGGGGGTGTCAATGTAAATAGTCCGGGTGGCCATTTGATTAATTGTTCAGCAGTCTTATGGCCTGGGGGTAGAAGCTGTTAAGGAACCTTTTGGACCTAGACTTGGCGCTCCGGTATCGCTTGCCGTGCGGTAGAGAGAACAGTCTATGACTTGGGTGACTGGAGTCTTTTATCATTTTTTGGGCCTTCCTCTGACACCGCCTAGCATATAGGTTCTGGATGGCAGGAAGCTTGGCCCCAGTAATGTACTGGACCGTACGCACTACCCTCGGTAGTGCCTTATGGTCAGATGCCGAGCAGTTGCCATACCAGGCAGTGATGCAACCGGTCAGGATGCTCTCGATGGTGCAGCTGTATAACTTTTTGAGGATCTGGGGACCCTTGCCAAATCTTTTCAGTCTCCTGAGGGGGAAAAGGTGTTGTCGTGCCCTCTTCACGACTATCTTGGTGTGTTTGGACCATGATAGTTTGTTGGTGATGTGGACACCAAGGAACTTGAAAGTCTCGACCCGCTCCACTACAGCCCTGTCGATGTGAATGGGGGCTTGTTCAGCCCTCCCTTTCCTATAGTCCACGATCATCAAACACATGATTTGATGCCATTCCATTTCCTCCGTTTCAGCCATTATTATGAGCCGTCCTCCCCTCAGCAGCCTCCACTGGAGGTTAGATACTTGTTATGGCCTAATGCTCCTTCTCAGGAAATATAGCATCACTTTTTTGGTGTGAGGACATTTTGAACTGCATTGTTTTAAGACATGCAGAAAATAAAAGCAACTTCAGGACAAGGAGGTACAGAATACAGAGACAGATACCTCATGTAAGTGTCACAAAAGAGCAGCTGGTACAGTCAGACAATCAGACAACCATGAGATGTAGTCAGAAACCCTGACAGCCTGTATATCGGTGAGGACTAGATGGTATACAGCTATGAACAGAAATTACTTTTCGTAGCAGGTTAGGAGAATTTACGCAGTAGGTTAGGATAATTAACGTAACAGATTAGGATAATTAGGTTAATGTTAGGACAATGGTTAGGTTTAGGTTGAGTTAAAATGCTAAAATTCTCTCCAAAATGACTCTAAAATGGCGATTTTGACGATTAATGTGCCACTTCCGTCCGTAGCTATATACCATCTAGCCACAACCATGTATATCCCTTTGACAGCCATCAGGCACCCGGCATACTGTACCCACTCACCTATGACTCTAAGCACAAACACAGCTTTGATTCCCTCAGATTTACACAAAATGAACACTTTCCCCTTAGCACAATCTGGAGAAGGAAGACACAAAGCCTTACATACCATCTGTAACTACCGGAAGGTTTTCTCTTCTTCTTCTTCTTCAAAAGCTGTCTTAGAAACAAAATGTTTAGCGTTGTGGCAAAACTGCCATCTTAAAGGCTGTCACCAGGTCTGGGGAGAGCAAGCAAATGAGATGGTGACACTGTGTCATAGTTTCACGGGTACAGTACAGTACAGGCAGAGCAGAGTTGTCACCACACAGAGGCTGCAGGGAGCTGGTATTTGTGAATTGGGGAAAGGGAAAACAGAATGCAAAGGTGAATTCCTGCCGTTATCACCGCTTCAATTATTACACGTAAATTAACATTGCAGGTATGGCTAAAGGAACTTCCTTCATTAATGAGTTAAAAATAGGTTGCATGTAAACAATACATTCAGAGTGAGAAAAGTTGGAAAACTCATCACCACGTCCCATAATGGAAGTATAGGATATGATTTGTGTTAATCTGCCCTCTTTGGATATCAGGGATCAGTGTTGCGTTACCTAATCAGATTACTTTTATGAGTAACAGAGTAAAGTAACAAGCTACTTGCGTTACTTTCAGAATCTTGTCTCTACCGGGCGCGTGTTTCCATGATCAGATCTTGACTTGTTTCCTTATTTAGCTCTCGAGTGAGCGGAGAAATGCTGTTTGGAGAAATGTAATGACAGATGCTGTCCATAGAAATTTATAGAGGGCGCTCCTCTGATCTTTGCCATTGATCGCTTCTGTGATAGCAAAGCCCACATAGAGGGCTTCACCATCTAGTGGTAACTGTGCCCTTTATACATCTATATGGTCCGTGTATGTGCGTTCTATAACCAGAACAGGCAGCTCGAGAGAAAGATTTTGAATGAAAAGATAGGAAATCTTTACAGATGTTTGGCTTACAGTGCCTTCAGAAATAATTCACACCGCTTGACGTTTTCCACATTTTGTTGTGTTGCAGCCTGAATTTAAAATTGATTACGTTTAGATTTTGTGTCACTGGCTTACACATAATACTATCTGTTCCCAGATGCAGACAGTGTCGAAGTAACAAAAGTTAATTACAAAAACAGGGGGCAGGCAAACACAGGTCAAGGGCAGGCAGAGGTCAGTAATCCAGATCAGAGTCCAAAAGCTACAGAATGGCAGGCAGTCTCAGGGTCCGGGCAGGCAGAGGTCAATAATCCAGGGTGGTGTGACAAGGTACAGAACGGCAGGCAGGCTCAGGGTCAGGTCAGGCAGAATGGTCAAAACCGGGAAAACTAGAAAACAGGACCTTGAGAAAGACAGGAGCAAGGGGAAAAACACTGGTAGGCTTGACCAAACAAAACAAACAGATAAACAGAGAACACAGGTATAAATGCACTGGGGATAATGGGGAAGATGGGTGACACCTGGAGGGGGGTGGATACAATCACAAAGACAGGTGAAGCAGATCAGGGTGTGACAGTACCCCCCCCCTCTAGGGGCGCCACCTGGCATCCTACCTGGGCGCATACCTGGTTGACAGGGGTGCCGGCGTTGAAACTCAGCGATGAGGCCTGGGTCCAGGATGTCCCTTGCGGGGACCCGGCATCTCTCCTCCGGGCCATAACCCTCCTAGTCAACAAGGTACTGGAATCACCTGCCCCGAGGTCGAACCTTCAGGAGACGCCTCACTGTGTACACCGGTTGGCCGTCAATGAGACGGGGGAGAGGGGTGGGCCTGGAAACAGGAGACAAAGGACTGTGAGACATGGGTTTGATCCTAGAAACATGAAAAGTGGGATGTATACGGAGGATACAGGGCAACAGAAGACGAACAGCAGTGGGGCTAATCTTGGAGATGGGGAAAGGACCGATAAACATTTACATTTACATTTACGTCATTTAGCAGACGTAAACTCTTATCCAGAGCGACTTACAAATTGGTGCATTCATCTTATAGCCAGTGGGATAACCACTTTACAATATGTTTATTTTTTTTATTTTATTTTTTTGGGGGGTTGGGGTAAGGGGGGGTAGAAGGATTACTTTATCCTATCCCAGGTATTCCTTAAAGAGGTGGGGTTTAAAGTGTCTCCGGAAGGTGGTGAGTGACTCCGCTGTCCTGGCGTCGTGAGGGAGCTTGTTCCACCATTGGGGTGCCAGAGCAGCGAACAGTTTTGACTGGGCTGAGCGGGAACTGTGCTTCCGCAGAGGTAGGGGGGCCAGCAGGCCAGAGATGGATGAACGCAATGCCCTCGTTTGGGTGTAGGGACTGATCAGAGCCTGAAGGTACAGAGGTGCCGTTCCCCTCACAGCTCCGTAGGCAAGCACCGTGGGAAAAGTTTGCGGGACTCCACCCGGAGGGGCAGATCTCGGGTGGCCAGCCATACCTTCTGCCCAAGACGATACCGGGGAGCCGGGGTCTGGTGGCAGTCTGCTTGTCGTCGATACCTGGAGGTGGTCTTGAGAAGAGCCGACCGGGCTCTCCTCCAGGTACGACGACAGCGGCGGACAAACATCTGGGCCAAGGGTATGCCGACCTCTTCCTCTTGCTCCGGGAAGAGCGGGGGCTGATAACCCAGGGAACACTCAAAGACTGAAATACCTGTGGCAGAGCAGGGAAGGGTTTTGTGGGCGTATTCAACCCACACTAGTTGCTGGCTCCAGGTGGTGGGGTTGGCGGAGACCAGGCAGCGCAGAGTTGTCTCCAGGTCTTGGTTGGCTCGCTCCGACTTGCCGTTGGACTGAGGTTGGAAACCGGAGGACAGGCTGGCCAATGACCCAATGAGTGTGCAGAACGCCTTCCAGAACCGGAACGAGAACTGAGGACCCCAGTCAGAGACCATGTCCACTCTGAGTCCATGGATCCGGAAGACGTGCTGCACCATGAGCTGGGCCGTCTCTTTGGCGGAGGGTAGCATGGGGAGAGGACTGAAGTGGGCGGCTTTGGAAAACCGGTCCACAACTGTCAGGATGGCGGTGTTGCCATCAGACGGGAGAAGACCCATGACAAAGTCCAGGGATATGTGAGAACAGGGACGATGAGGAACAAGCAGAGGTTGGAAGAGACCAGCCGGAGCTTGCCGAGGAGTTTTATTCTGTGCACAGATCGTGCAGGCGGCGACAAACGCGGAGACATCAGGAACCATGGTAGGACACCAAAAGCGTTGTCGCACAAAGGCCAGGGTCTGACGGGAGCCCGGGTAGCAGGCAAGCCTGGAGGAGTGGGCCCACTCCAGGATCAAGTAGCGGACAGCTTCAGGGACAAACATCCGGTTATCTGGGACCCCCCCGGGGTTTGGCTGGGAACAGTGCGCCTCCCGGACCTGCTTCCCTATTCCCCAACTGAGTGCCGTCGCCAAGAACAAGGTGGGAAGGATGGTCTCGGATTCTGGGGGTGTAGCCACGGGGCTATAGCGGCGTGACAGCACATCTGGCTTGACATTCTTGGATCCCAGTTGGTATGAGAGGGAGAAGTTGAACCGGGTGAAAAGCAGGGCCCACCTAGCTTGCCTGGAATTGAGACGCTTGGCGGTGCGGTGATATTCCAAGTTCTTGTGGTCTGTTCACACAATGAACGGATGTTCCGCCCCCTCCAGCCAGTGCCTCCACTCCTCCAACGCCACCTTCACGCGAGAAGCTCACGATTCCCCACATCGTAATTCCTCTCCGTGGTGTTGAGGCGATATGAGAAGAAGGCGCAGGGATGTAACTTGAGGTCCAGGGCCGAACGCTGGGACAGGACCGCCCCCACTCTGACATCCCAAGCATCGGCCTCCATCACGAACTGGCAGGATGGGTCAGGATGAACCAAGATGGGAGCAAAGGTGAAATGGTGTTTGAGGTCCCGGAACGCCCGGTCAGCAGCTGGGGAGCATGTGAACGGAACCTTGGGAGAGGTGAGTGCAGACAGGGGGGAAGCCAGGGTGCTGTAACCCCGGATAAAGCGGTGATAAAAGTTGGAGAATCCCAGGAAACGTTACAGCTGCACTCTGGACGTAGGCTGGGGCCAATCCACCACCGCTCTCACCTTCCCGGGATCCATCTGTACACTCCCTGCAGCGATGATGTAGCCCAGGAAGGGGATGGTGGAGTGATGGAATTCGCATTTCTCCGCTTTCACTAAAAGCTGGTTCTCTATAAGGCGTTGGAGGACCTGTCGGATGTGTGGTACGTGTTCTTGGGTGGAGAAGACGAGGATGTCGTCGAGGTAGACGACGACGAACCAGTTCAACATATCACAGAGAACATCATTAACCAGGGCCTGGAACACAGCTGGAACATTGGTAAGGCCAAACAGCATGACCAGATACTCGTAGTGACCGCTGGCCGTGTTGAAGGCAGTCTTCCACTCGTCCCCCTCCCGTATCCGCACCAGGTGGTAGGCGTTCTGTAGGTTCAGCTTGGAGAACACGTTGGCCCCCTGGAGTGGCTCGAAAGCCGAGGAGATGAGTGGTAGAGGGTAGCGGTTCTTCACTGTGATGTCGTTGAGGCCCCGGTAGTCGATGCACAGGTGCAGGGTTTTGTCCTTCTTCTCCACAAAGAAGAACACTGTGCCAGCGGGGGAGGCAGAAGGACGGATGAACCCGGCAGCCAGGGAGTCCTCAATGTAGGTCTCCATAGCCTTGGTCTACGGACGCGACAGCGAGTACAGTCATCCCCGGGGCGGAGTGGTGCCTGGGAGAAGGTTGATTCCGCAGTCGTAGGGTCAGTGCAGCAGAAGCGAAGTGTCCCGGGCCTTACTGAACACCTCCCGGAGGTCCTGGTACTCCGCCGGAATGGCGGAGAGGTCCGAGGCAACTTCCGAGCCCCCATGAAGAGATCCCAGGGCAGGCTGCACTGACTTCAGGCAATGAGCGTGGCAAAACGGGCTCCAGACCATGATGGCACCAGTAGAAACCCAGTACCACAGGAACATTTTACATTTTATATTTTAGTCATTTAGCAGACGCTCTTATCCAGAGCGACTTACAGGAGCAATTAGGGTTAAGTGCCTTGCTCAAGGGCACATCGACAGATTTTTCACCTTGTCGGCTCGGGGATACACCACATTAGTCACTGGCTTCATCAATAAGTGCATCGATGACGTCGTCCCCACAGTGACCATACGCACATACCCCAACCAGAAGCCATGGATTACAGGCAACATCCGCACTGAGCTAAAGGGTAGAGCTGCTGCTTTCAAGGAGCGGGACTCTAACCCGGACGCTTATAAGAACTCCCGCTATGCCCTCCGACGAACCATCAAACAGGCAAAGAGTCAATACAGGACTAAGATTGAATCGTACTACACAGGCTCTGACGCTCATCGGATGTGGCAGGGCTTGAAAACTATTACAGACTACAAAGGGAAGCACAGCCGCGAGTTGCCCAGTGACACAATACTTCCAGACG
Source organism: Coregonus lavaretus (assembly GCF_964263955.1). Taxonomy (NCBI): domain Eukaryota; kingdom Metazoa; phylum Chordata; class Actinopteri; order Salmoniformes; family Salmonidae; genus Coregonus; species Coregonus lavaretus. Next base: position 50,658,955 of record NC_139993.1, on the reverse strand, counting down.
AGCTAAACCACTTCTATGCTCGCTTCGAGGCAAGCAACACTGAAGCATGCATGAGAGCACCAGCTGTTCTGGATGACTATGTGATCACGCTCTCCGTAGCCAATGTGAGTAAGACTTTTAAGCAGGTCAACATTCACAAGGCCGCAGGGCCAGACAGATTACCAGGACGTGTACCCGAACATGTGCTGACCAACTAGCAAGTGTCTTCACTGACATTTTCAACATGTCCCTGACTGAGTCTGTAACACCAACATGTTTCAAGCAGACCACCATAGTCCTCGTGCCCAAGGACACTAAGATAACCTGCCTAAATGACTACCGACCCGTAGCACTGACGTCTGTAGCCATGAAGTGCTTTGAAAGGCTGGTCATGGCTCACATCAACACCATTATCCCAGAAACCCTAGACCCACTCCAATTTGCATACCACCCCAACAGATCCACAGATGATGCAATCTCTATTGCACTCCACACTGCCCTTTCCCTCCTGGACAAGAGGAACACCTACGTGAGAATGCTATTCATTGACTACAGCTCAGCATTCAACACCATAGTGCCCTCAAAGCTCATCACTAAGCTAAGGATCCTGGGACTAAACACCTTCCTCTGCAACTGGATCCTGGACTTCCTGACGGCCGCCCCCAGGTGGTAAGGGTAGGTAACAACACATCTGCCACACTGATCCTCAACACGGGGGCCCCTCAGGGGTGCGTGCTCAGTCCCCTCCTGTACTCCCTGTTCACCCATGACTGCATGGCCAGGCACGACTCCAACACCATCATTAAGTTTGCCGACGACACAACAGTGGTAGGCCTGATCACCGACAACGATGAGACAGCCTATAGGGAGGAGGTCAGAGACCTGGCCGTGTGCTGCCAGGATAACAACCTCTCCCTCAACGTGACCAAGACAAAGGAGATGATTGTGGACTACAGGAAAAAAAAGAGGACTGAGCACGCCCCCATTCTCATCGACGGGGCTGTAGTGGAACAGGTTGAGAGCTTCAAGTTCCTTGGGGTCCACATCACCAACAAACTATCATGGTCCAAACACACCAAGACAGTCGTGAAGAGGGCACGACAAAGCCTATTCCCCAGGACACTGAAAAGATTTGGCATGGGTCCTCAGATCCTCAAAGGATTCTACAGCTGCACCATCGAGAGCATCCTGACTGGTTGCATCACCGCCTGGAATGGCAACTGCTCGGCCTCCGACCGCAAGGCACTACAGAGGGTAGTGCGTACGGCCCAGTACATCACGGTGTCAGAGGAAGGCCCTCAAAATTGTCAAAGACTCCAGCCACTTTTTACGCTGCTGCTACTCTGTTAATTATTTATGCATAGTCACTTTAACTCTACCCACATGTACATATTACCTCAACTACCTCAACTAGAGCACGGCGCTTGTAACGCCAAGGTAGTGGGTTCGATCCCCGGGACCACCCATACACAAAAATGTATGCACGCATGACTGTAAGTCGCTTTGGATAAAAGCGTCTGCTAAATGGCTTATTATTATATTATTATTATAACTAGCCAGTGCCCCCGCACATTTACTCTGCTCCGCCACCCCCCTGTATATATAGCTTCCATATTGTTATTTTATTTTACTTCTGCTCTTTTTTTCTCAACACTTTTTTGTAGTTGTTTTATTTTACTTTTTTATTAAAATATAAATGCATTGTTGGTTAAGGGCTGTAAGTAAGCATTTCACTGTAATGTCTACACCTGTTGTATTCGGCGCATGTGGTCAACAAAATGTGATTTGATTTGATTAGAACCAGCGACCTTTCGGTTACTGGCACTACGCTCTTAACCACTAAGCTACCTGCCACCTAAATTCATGCTAATTAACCTGAGGAGACTTAATTAGCATAAATTTGATTGTCTCGCTGTGGTTCCCTGATACTCGTAGGTTGATGGGGGTGGTATTGTGGGTGATCCAGCCTACAGAGCGCCAGTACAGGGCTCTAACGTCCATGGGAATGGAGAGGGGCTGAGTGGGTATGCCCAGCTCAGACGCCAGGGTATCGTCCATAAAGCTCTCATCGGCCCCAGAGTCGATGAGTACCCAGAGAGATTTTGTCTGGTTCCCCCACAGCAAGATGGCATGAAAAGCGGTGCGAGTAAGGGGAGAGGAAAAGTTATCCGTATGGCCCACCAGAGAACTTGTTCCTACCGGTGAGCCTGGTCTTTTAGTGGACAGGTGGACACAAAATGACCAGTAGTCCCGCAATACAGTTAACTCTTTGTGTGAAGCCTGTGTTGCTGTTCGGCTGGAGAAAGCCTGGCTCTGCCTAGTTGCATCGGCTCGGGATGAGGTGGATTGGCAGTCTTCAGAGACTCTTGGGGGAACTCGAGTAGCCTCGGGTTCTCTCGGCAACGGAGCCGACGGGGACTTCTGGGATGCCTCGGAGGCGAGGTGGAATCGGACTTCCTCTCCTTCCTACGTTCCCATAGTCGCCCTTCGATCCGAATGGTCAAGGCGATAAGCGAGTCAAGATCTGTCGGTAGTTCCCAGGCTGCAAGCACCTCTTTTACTTCCTCTGATTCCTCGTGCAGGAACGTGTCGAACAGCGCTTCCGGGTTCCAGACACACTCAGCTGCCAACGTGTGGAAATCCACTATATAGTCTGCCACACTGCGGGATTCTTGCCGAAGCTGGAGTAACTTCCGGGCAGACTCTCTCCCGGACAATGGAGCATTGAAAACCTATTCTACCTCCTGCATGAACTCCTCCAGACTGAAGCATGCGGCCGACTGTTGTTCCCACACTGATAGCCCAGGCGATAGCCCTCCCGGAGATCAGCGTGATGAGGTACGCTATCTTAGAGCGGTTTGAGTGGGAAGGAGGAGGGCTGCAGCTCAATGATGAGCGAACACTGAGCGAGAAATGCCCGACAGGTTCCCGACTCTCCAGCGAAGCGTTCCGGGGGAGGTAAGCGTGGTTCTCGGGAAACCGGGGTGGCCCGGGAGGCCGGGCATGCTAACAGCTGGGTTACTGAGGGGCTGGGAGGTTACCGACGTGGTAGGCTGCCTAACAGACAACCCACAGAATTGCTCCAGCAATGTGTTAAACACTCGGTCATGGCGTTCGGCCAAGGTCTGGAACCCTTCCATGAGACCACGAAGCAACTCCTCGTGCCTTCCAATGGTGGCTCCTTGGGAGGAGGTGGCGTTGCGGAGCTGGTCCGAGTCTGCTGGATCAGTCATGGCCAGTTCGTACTATCATGTTTCATGAGAAGACCCAGATGCAGAGAGTGTAGAAGTAACAAAACTTTATTACAAAAACAGGAGGCAGGCAAACAACAGGTCAAGGGCAGGCATAGGTCAGTAATCCAAAGTGGTGTGACAAGGTACAGAACGGCAGGCAGGCCCAGGGTCAGGTCAGGCAGAATGGTCAAAACCGGGAAAACTAGAAAACAGGACCTTGAGAAAGACAGGAGCAAGGGTGAAAACGCTGGTAGGCTTGAACAAACAAAACAAACAGACAACAGATAAACAGAGAACACAGGTATAAATACACTGGGGATAATGGGGAAGATGGACGACACCTGGAGTGGGGTAGAGACAATCACAAAGACAGTTGAAACAGATCAGGGTGTGACACAATACCCCATAATGTCAAAGTGAAATTATCATTTTAGAAAAAAAAAAAAAAAAAGCAGAAATGTCTTGAGTCAATAAGTATTCAAACCCTTTGTTATGGCAAGCATAAATAAGGTCAGGAGTAAAAATAAAATTTGCTTAATAAGTCACATAATAAGTTGCATGGACTCTGTGTGCAATAACAGTGTTTAACATGATTTTTGAATGACTACCTCATCTCTGTACCCCACACATACAATTGTGTCCCTCAGTCGAGCAGTGAATTTCAAACACAGATTCAACCACAAAGACCAGGGAGGTTTTCCAATGCCTCGCAAAGAAGGGCACCTATTGGTAGATGGGTAAATATAAAGAAAAAGCAGACATTGAATATCCCTTTGAGCATGGTGAAGTTATTAATTACACTTTGTATGGGGTATCAATACACCCAGTCACTACAAAGCTACAGGCATCCTTCCTCACTCACTTGCCGGAGATTGCCAGGGATTTCACCATGAGACCAATGATAACTTCAAAACAGTTACAGAGTCTAATGGCTGTGATAGGAGAAAACTGAGGATGGATCAACAACATTGTAGTTACTCCACAATTTTAACCTAATTGAAAGAGGCATCCTGTTTGTAACAAGGCACTAAAGTAATACTGAAATTTTTTTGGCAAAGCAATTCAGTTTTTGTCCTGAATACAAAATGTTATGCTTGGGGCAAATCCAACACAACACATCACTGAGTAACACTCTCCATATTTTCAAGCATGGTGGTGGCTGCATTATGTTATGAGTATGCTTGTTATAGGCTAGGGACTTTTTTTGGGATAAAAATAAACATAATAGAGCTAAGCGCAGGCAAAATCCTAGAGGATAACCTGGTTCAGTCTGCTTTCCACCAGACACTGGGAGATGAATTCACCTTTCAGAAGGACAATAACCTAAAACACAAGGCCAAATATACACTGGAATTGCTTACCAAGACGACATTGAATGTTCCTGAGTGGCCTAGTTACAATATTGACTTAAATCAGCTTGAAAATCTGTGGCAAGACCTGAAAATGGCTGTCTAGCGATGATCAACAACAAACTTGTCAGACCTTGAAGAGTTTTAACAAGAATAATGTGCAAATATTGTACAATCTAGGTGTGGAAAGCTCTTAGAGACTTACCCAGAAAGACTCACAGCTGTAATCCCTGCCAAAGGTGTTTCTAATATGTACTGACTCAGGGTGTTGAACACTTATATGTATACAAGTGTTCAACACAAGGGGTGTAGCTCAGTTGATAGAGCATGGCGTTTGCAACGCCAGGGTTGTGGGTTCGATTCCCACGGGGGGCCAGTATGAAAAAATTAAAAATAATGTATGCACTCTGGATAAGAGTGTCTGCTAAATGACTAAAATGTAAAATATATATATATATACACAGTTGAAGTCGGAAGTTTACATGCACTTAGGTTGGAGTCATTAAAACTTGTTTTTCAACCACTCCACAAATTTCTTGTTAACAAATTATAGTTTAGTCAAGTCGGTTAGGACATCTACTTTGTGCATGACACAAGTAATTTTTCCAACAATTATTTACAGATAGATTATTTCACTTATAATTCACTGTATCACAATTCCAGTGGGTCAGACGTTTACACACACTAAGTTGACTGTGCCTTTAAACAGCTTGGAAAATTCCAGAAAATGATGTAATGGCTTTAGAAGCTTCTGATAGGCTAATTGACATAATTTGAGTCAATTGGAGGTGTACCTGTGGATGTATTTCAAGGTCTACCTTCAAACTCAGTGCCTCTTTGCTTGACATCATGGGAAAATCAAAAGAAATCAGCCAAGACTTCAGAAAAAAAATTGTAGACATCCACAAGGCTGGTTCATCCTTGGGAGC
>NC_139993.1:50640965-50648465 GCF_964263955.1 Coregonus lavaretus | reverse complement strand
TACTCGCTCTTTGTTATTCTCTTTCTCATTGTTAAGTAAACCTTTACCTTGTTGATTCCTGCATCTGCGTCCTGCCTCTTCGTATTCTCAGTACTCGTCACAGAATTACACACCTCTCACGAAAATGGATGCAGCAGGTAATCCTCCTGGATATTCCCAGTGCCTCGACCAGCACCAGCAGCAGCTTGCCAATTGAACGCCGCCATGCAGGAAGTACTCCAAACTCTGCATAATTTGCCCAGCGCTCCGGTTCCACGTCAGGGAGTGGCGAGTGCACCTAGTCGACCTGTTGCCATGCTATCACCAACTTCTGAGGGACCCCTCGCCCTACCGGAGCGCTATGACGGTAAAACTACTAAATGTAGCGGCTTCCTGCTACAGGTTTCACTTCATCTGGTGCGTCAGCCTGGGGCATATCCATCTGACCAAGCCAGGATAGCGCTGGTGATTTCGCTACTTAAAGGAAAGGCGCTGGATTGGGTCACGGCAGTCTGGGAAGGAGGTGAGGCCGCGGCGCTTCCCTACTCCACCTTCCTCGCTCAGTTCAGGGCAGTGTTTGATCATCCCACGGAGAGAAAGGATGGGGGTGAGCGTCTCCACCAGCTACAACAGGGAGAGGGGCCCGCGTCCGAGTACGCTCTGAGCTTTCGCACGGTGGCGGCGTCTTCCGGCTGAGCGTGCTCTGCGCACAGCCTTCAGGAGAGGCTTACGGGAGGACATCAAGACGGAACTTGCATGTCAGGACGACGAGATGGACCTTGATACCCTCATCGCCACGTCTATCCGTCTTGACGACATGTTGAGTCAGACGGCATTCCCAACACCTCCCATAGCCTCGACGCTCACCCCATCTGAGCTATGGAAGCCGCCCTGCCTCCAAGTCTTCACCCATGGAGGTGGGCAGCACCCCCTACACCACCACGGACCACAGATCTCCTGGCGGCTCTTCGGCGCTCCGTGAGTGTTACGTCATCTCCTATCACAAAACCATTGTTTTAGTTCCCATAACGGTGACTGGTTATTCCTTCTCTTCCATTTCCACTGCAATGATAGATTCTGGATCAGCGGGGAACCTTATAGATAGGGAGCTGGTCTCTAAATGGGGGTTGCCCACCGTGCCACTGCCTTCTCCGCTACACGTCACCTCGCTGGACAATAAACCACTTGGATCAGGCACCATTACGCACGTCACTCTCCCCATCACCATCACCATTCCCACATTACCGGAGCACCACGAGGAGCTGTTTTCACATCGTCACGTCACCCCTTCACCGGATCGTCTTGGGATTGCCCTAGCTCAGACTACACAACCCCACCATCAATTGGATCACCAAGAGGATCACAGCCTGGTCCACCTCATGCCGAAAAACCTGCCTGCCGGTGGATTGTTGTTCCATGTCAGTGGCGAGTCCAGAGTCCGCCCTCCAGCCCAACATTCCATGTGAGTACGTAGATCTCTCCGATGTCTTCTCTTCATTAAAGGCTATGTGTCTCCCTCCTCACAGGCCCTGGGACTGCGCCATTGACCTGCTGGAGGGACAACACCCCCCGACGAGTCGCATTTACTCCCGCTCCATAGCGGAGACTGAGGCCATGGAGAAGTATGTGGTGGGGAGACCCTGAAACAGGGGTTCATCAGACGCTCTACCTCTCCTGCATCTGCCAGCTTCTTCTTCGTAGCCAAAAAAGATGGAGGACTGAGGCCATGCATTGACTACAGAGGGCTGAATGCAGTCACCACCAAGTATCGGTACCCACTCCCTCTGGTTCCGTCGGCCATCGAGCAGCTACGAGGGGCCCGGTACTTTACCAAGTTGGACCTGAGGAGTGCCTACAACCTGATCCGAATCCGAGAAGGAGACGAGTGGAAGACGGCATTCAGCACTACCTCAGGTCACTATGAATACTGCGTCATACCCTACGGCCTCGCCAACGCACCTTCTGTGTTCCAGTCCTTCGTCAATGACGTGTTCCGAGACATGCTGAGTAGACAGGTGGTGTACATCGACAATATCCTGATCTACTCAGCTACAATCGAGGAGCACGTCAGAACTCTCCTACTCCACCTCCGGGAACACAGCCTGTTGGTGAAGGGGGAGAAATGCAAATTCCACCAACATGCCATCTCCTTCCTGGGGTACAGGATCAGTCCTCAGGGGGTGTTCATGGAAAGTCTCCACCAACATCAAGGGCCTACAGAGCTTCCTGGCCTTCGCCAATTTCTACCGGCATTTCATCAGGTCCTTCAGCTCCATAGCCGCCCCGCTCACCTCTCTCCTTAAGGGTGGGCCTCAGAAGCTGGCCTGGAACCCCGAGGCTGATGCTGCCTTCAAGAGGCTGAAGGAGAGGTTCACCACAGCGCCCCTCCTAAAACACCCAGATCCATCTTGTCCTTTCATCCTGGAGCTGGACGCATCTGAGGAGGACGTGGGTGCGGTCCTCTCCCAGCGGCAAGGTAAACCAGAGAAAATGTATCCCTGTGCCTTTTTCTCTAAAAAGCTTACCCCTGCAGAGAGGAACTATGGAGTTGGAGACAGGGAGCTGTTGGCGGTGATCCTCGCTCTGGAGGAATGGAGACACTGGCTGGAGGGCGCAGTCCATCCATTCCGGATTCTTACTGACCACCGGAATTTGGAGCACATACTGGCAGCGACACGGATGAACTCTCATCAAGCCAGGTGGGCCCAATTTCTTATTCGCTTTCAGTTGATTTTGTCCTACCGCCCAGGATTCCAGAATGTGAAAGCCGATGCACTCTCCAGGATGCACCATACAGGAGAAAGGAAGGATCTGGGGGGTCCTATCCTGCCCCCGTCTCATCGTTGCACCTGTTGTTTGGGATGTGGACGAAGACATCCGCCTGGCGGCTCAGGAGGACCCAGCGCCTGCCAACGCCCATCCGGGGTGCGTGTATGTACCCACCAGTGTCTTTGACCGCCTGCTGATCTGGGCGCACACCACGCTTACGGCAGGGCGCTCCGGTATTTCGCGCACCCTGCATTCTCTAGCACAAAAATACTGGTGTCTGGCTGATGTCTCTTGCTATGTCAACTCCTGTTCCGTATGTGCCCAAATGAAGACACCTCGGAATGCCCCGGCAGCCAAACTAGTTCCTCTACCAGTGCCTCAGCGACCTTGGTCACACCTGTCCATAGACTTTGTCGCCCGACCTCCCACGTTCTGACGGCTTCACCACAGTCATGGTGGTCGTAGATCGGTTCTCAAAATCATTCCGTTTTTTGCCACTAACTGGTTTTCCTTCTGCTCTCCAGGTCGCTGAGGTTCTGTTCCAACAGGTCTTCCGGCACTATGGACTTCCGAAGGACATAGTCTCGGACCGTGGCCCCGAATTGAACTCCCGAGTGAGGAAAGCTTTTCTGGAGAAGATCGGGGCCACGGCCCGCCTCACTTCCGGGGACAGGCCTCAGTCAAATGGGCAGGTGGAGCGCATGAACCAGTAACTGGGGAGGTTTCTTCGTTGCCGCTGTCAGGTCCGGCAGGGTGAGTGGGCGAGGTTTCTTCCCTGGGCAGAATATGCCCAGAACTCCCTCGTTCACTCCTCCACGGGGCTCACTCCTTTCCAATGTGTCCTGGGGTACCAGCCGGCCCTGGCCCCTTGGACACCCAGCCAGACCGATGCACCCGCTGTCGATGAGTGGTTCCGCAGGACCGGACAGGTCTGGACGCCGCCCATGTCCGTCTCCAGAGGGCCATTCGTCGGCAGAAAGACCAAGCCAACCGCCACCGCAGTGAGGCTCCCGTATTCCAGCCTGGTGATCGTGTCTGGCTGTCCACTCGAAACCTGCCTCTCCGCCTGCCGGCAAGAAACTGAGCCCCCAGTTTGTGGGGCCGTTTAAGGTCCTCCGGCGGATTAATGAGGTGTCGTACCGGCTGCTCCTTCCCCCTCACTACCGTGTCTCACCTACTTTTCATGTGTCTCTCCTCAGGCCGGTGGTTCCTGGTCCTCTGGCGGATGCCGTCCCCCGGGGCACACCCCCTCCGCCCCTGGACATTGACGGGAGTCCAGCGTATGCTGTGAGGGACCTGCTGGGCTACCTTGTTGATTCCTGCATCTGCGTCCTGCCTCTTCGTATCCTCAGTACTCGTCACAATATAATAATTCACATTTCCTGCTGCTGCAGGATTATTTTCCATCTGTAGCATACTGGCTCAAATTAAGATCTGTAACAAGAAGGATGTAGCAATACAGTCTCATCATGAGAGACTTAACATAGCTGGCCAGCTAGATTAGAGTGTGGTCTGTGAGATTAAGAGATATCATGTTAATAAAGGGTAATGGAATCAAGTACATGTCTATTGGGTGTTGTAATGGAAGGCTCTGGTGTCAGATGTTAATGTTCCACATAGATATTCTCACTGAGCATCTAGGTCGGCATCCTACATGGCACCCTATTCCCTCTATAGTGCACTACTTTTGACCAGGGCTCTGGTCAAAAGTAGTGCACTACATAGGAAATAGGGTGCCATTTGGGACAGACATATATTCTCAGTGAGCACCTATAGTGTTAACCTCGTTGTCATAGCCCCTAGAGGAGATGGGATATGATTATGGATCTGTTAGTGGGATGCTATTTTTACACACTGGTGAAGTGACACACTTAAACACACGCTCCACTCATGGCTTCATGCAAGTGTAGAGCAGTGTGGATCTCAGGTAAGAGAAGCCAGAGCATGACAAACTGAGTATGCAGAAAAAGTAACAGTTAATGTAGGAGTCAAATGAACAATAGTTGTCCTTGCTTGACATAAACAGTCTGGTCAAATGGAGAATTTTTTTGGGGAGAATAGTAACAAGCTCCGCAAGATAAGATGGAATCACATTTAATAGCTCTTTGAAAAAAGGGTTCCAAAAGGGTTATTCGGATGTTCCCATAGGAGAACCCTTTTGGGTTCCATGTACAACCCTCTGTGGAAAGGGTTCTACATTTAATCCAAAAGGGTTGTTCAAAGGGTTCTCCAATGGGGACAGCTGAAGAACCCTTTTAGGTTCTAGATAGCACCAGTTTTTTTCTAAGAGTGTAGGTACAGTATGGAAGTCAAACTTCCTGATCACGACAATAAGTATCTCCACCAACCATCAAACTTTGACTCGCAACAGATTGCCAGCAGCAGCAAAAGGTACACTTTGCCATCTCTGAGTGGCTCTCCAGCAGATGGAGAGAAGATGTGCGCTGCACAGAAAATCTGGAGCTCTTAATAATTCACCAACTTCTTGTGTGACATTGACTACAGTTCAGCCTTCCTCTCAAACTGGGCCCAGATGGAAAGGCAGATGCTCTTCTTACAGCCAACTACAGCTAGACTAACAGGAGAACTCCCAGAAGAGAGGAGGAGGAGGGAAATAGGTGAAGACAGACAGAATGTTGCCGAACTCCCCTGAGGCCCAACGAGTGTGTGTGTGTGTTACTGCTAACAGCTTGAGTTTGTGTGTGACATGCTGCTGTGAGGATACCCTCCTGTTCACTATTTTAATTTGTGCTGAAATTATATCTCAAATTATTGACTGGGTCTAAAGCAATAAAGTTAAGCCAATAAGTGAATCCAATCCAAAATAAATATGCTGTGTTGTAGTTATACATACTATGTTGTATGATGTTATTACAGAGGTTAATACATGAATCACTACATAAAAACATTGTACAACATGATTGTACTACACATGAATTCGCTGAAAGCTGGAGAATTTGGCTAGTTATATTAGTCCTAACTTACAATAACTAATCAGTAACATTCTGGGAATGTTATCTCTTAGCTGTGAATACACCATCATGTTTAGATCCTTAATAATAACATGCTATAGCATGTGCATGGTAACAAGCCTCTTCCAGTGGTCCTACTTCCATGAATGATGTAAACTAGAGGTGAGTAGGCCTATGATTTCCCACCATTCCACTTGAATCCCCAGGATGTCCTGAACAGTACAGTAGAGTATGTAAATCATGATATTACGTAAGAGCTGTTTCCTCTGGAAATCTCTACATGCAAAATAATAGAGGTACTGACCTACTAGTATGAGATGCAAAGTCACTGGTAAAAGACTGCTACTCAATATAGAACCTATTTCAGTTCACATGAAATCCTCAGAATTACAGAATTAGTCCCACATAAGTATTGCAAAAAAACTTGTTTCACTTTCTTTACTGTATGCTACACAGAGTATGGTCAATAACTCATAACAACAATGTTGTGATCAGATATACTGACTTTTCAGCCTGTGAGATAAAACTAAAATGACAAATTGACCTGCAGAGGAAGTGAGCACATGCGTGTTTCCTCTCTGTCTTTAGAGCTTGTGGTTCACTGCACAGAGCCTGTTGGCAACCAGAGGGACTTCCACACAGCTTGGCGTGGCTTCCTACTAGTCTCTCTCTCTCTCTCTCTCTCTCTCTCTCTCTCTCTCTCTCTCTCTCTCTCTCTCTCTCTCTCTCTCTCTCTCTTCCCCTCTCTCTCTTTCCCTCTCTCTCTTCCCCCCCCCCCCCCTCCTCCAACCCCTGGCATTTCATGAGTCACTCACACACTTCATAAGGATGACTTTCACTTCAGCTGGTTACTGTAGGTGGGCTCAGGCTGTGTCATTGCCTATCTCTCTCTCTCTCTCTCTCTCTCTCTCTCTCTCTCTCTCTCTCTCTCTCTCTCTCTCTCTCTCTCTCTCTCTCTCTCTCTCTCTCTCTCTCTCTCTCTCCCATCTCTCTTTTTCTCTCTCATCCCATTCCCTTGCTCTCTCTTCCTTTTCTCTCTCTCTCTCTCTTCCTTCCTCTCGCTCTCTCTTCCTCTCCCTCTCACTCTCTCATCCTTTCTCGTTCCCTCCCTGCCTGTCTCATGGATGTTCCTGGGGCACCAGTACTGTAGTTGTTAGTGTCTCGTAGTGGAGATGGTGGGCAATGGTGGGGAGGGGTACTGAGGAGGTACCATGGTCTCATTACCTCGGCACGCCATGCTACACACACCCTGCAGCCCGAGTTACAGTCAGTAGGCGGAGGGTGGAGGAGCCTGAGATATAGGATGGGTCGGTGGGTGGTGGATGCGACAGAGTCTGGTTCGTTTTGATGTTGCGCTCATAACAAGGCTCCCTAGAGTTAGCCTACTCCCTGTTGGTCCCCCGAGAGAGAGAGAGCCCTGGGGACCCTGACCCACGCTCACCCGAAGCTGCGGCTGGGTGAAGTGAACCAAAGCCGGGGTAGAGCCAAAGTAGAGAGCTACCCAACAAACAGATTCAGCTTCCCAAATGGCACCCTATTCCCTATATAATGCATTACTTTTGACCAGAGCCCATACAAGTAGTGCATTACATAGGGAATAGGGTGCCATTTGGGATGCAGCCAGAGAGCTGAGGGGGAGTAATGTCTGCTGGATTGCTATGTCCTCAGGGCCTCTATCAATAGTAACCATCGGTGGGGGATCTCCCTGTGTCCATCAAAACAACAGTGGGTTGGAATGGAAGTGTCTTTCTCCAAAGCTAAAAAAGCAGTGGAGATTTTC